>NC_085866.1:39412296-39469796 GCF_034702125.1 Engraulis encrasicolus | reverse complement strand
ATTTGTAGTGGAAAACCATGGTAATATTCCATTACCAGTGATAAACCACCCCTGTTGGATCAGGCAATGACCTCTAAATATAACAAATACTCCATAGAAAAGAACTCAACGGACTCCCAAGGAGAATTGCCCTTTAGAAAATCTTTCTCACAAAAAAGTTTGAAGTGGGGTCTGGATCTCTTTTTGCCCTTTTGCCATCTCCCTCTTGTCATTTCCATAATAATCTACTCCTCTTCTCCTCAGGATTCTCAGCACAGACCAGAGAATGGAACATAATATATTTTCTTACAGTCTGACACTCAAGTGCCTGGTCTCAGACCCAGTAGCCTCTTACTGCAGATGGGCCTCACTCAACAGTCTCATTTTTATCTATGCCAAGGAGGTTGTGTTTTAAGTCCAATTGGTCTGTCTGTCTGTCTATTTGTTTGTTTGTTTGGGATTAAGACGGCCTGGGGCCCCTAGGCTGCAGAATGCTGTTGGCCCCCCGCAAGGCAAATTTTGTGACAAATTTACACAGACAGTGTCATAATTATGAACTAGGAACTAAGGATAACTTGTCTACCGACTGTACTTGATACGACACGTGAATTTTTCAATATTATATCCTGTCACAATTCCGCAATTTTTCCCTTTTGGCCATTCAAAGCCCCCCTGGTAGGTGTCCATATGCATAGGCAGGCCATATATAGCCTTTGCATTAATTCTGCCCTGCTGTCAGCAGGATAACTCAAACAATTATGAACGGATTTGGATGAAAGTTTGTGGAGTTGTTGGAAATGACAAAAGGAACAAGTGATTACATTTTGGTGGTGATCCAGATCACGATCCGGATCCAGGATTTTTTAAATCTTCACCATTGCAGGATAGGGCTAATTTTGCCATTCCAACTCCACAAAAAGAGGACAGGTGTAACAGAGTCAAATGTTCTATCAAACAGCTGGTATGCACTCTCTGATAACATTTCTAGTTTATTATTTATTCATAACAAGTGCAGGCCTGCTGTATGGCAAGTAGTCAACAGCCCTCCTTCATCACAGTATTCAAAAATATTCTTCATTTGGATTTCCAATGTTTGTTTTTCTTTTCTTTTCTCGAGTGGTAATAAATGAGCCAAATAAATAAAATCCCCAGCATGCTGGCAATTCCAAAACAATACAGTCATGACTTTTTCAGCCATTTGTCTTATGTAGTAATACTATTATTTCTGCCATCCAAGCTTCCTTTAATGCCAATGCTGGGACTTTTGAATCCTACTTGTGCTTCTTTTCTGGCAGCGTCCCTGCGTGCCCTGCTCTTGCCAACTCAGTTCTTAATGGAGACTGAGTGGTCCTGCTCCAGTTTGGGTGGAGTCCACTGTTTCCCATTTTAAATTCTATTCATTCTAAATTGGAATCAACTCTTTTATGTGCAGCACCTTTCAGACAGCCTGCTACACCTTCACATTCTTTGTCGTTGTTTTGTTTTCTATCTCTACACATCCACGAAAATGTGACTATATGGTTAGAATTTGGACATCCTCGGTACAGTAATAAGCATGGCATGTGTAGAGGAGTGGAGGAGTACGAGGAACTTACTGTAAAGTTACTGTCAAGTCTGTAGAGAAAGTTACTGTAAAGTGTGTATGTACAGAAATATTTATATGAAAAATGAACACAACTTTGCCAAAACATAAAACTGCAGAGGCCTTTCAGGGGACTTTCAGGATTGAATGAATAAAAAACAACAGAGAAAAGCACATAGGCCTACAGTGTTGGAACAGGATAAATGACCTTGCTCTGATGAGATGGCAGCTTGTGAGGAGACATATGCTCTGTTTGTCCTTTGACCGAACATGTTTCACCACACTGTGACAGTGATGTATGTGTCACTTATGTCACTGTGAAAGAATATAGCACATCCTCCTCTCCAACTGTACTCTTTTCTGGCGTCCGTCTGCAAGGGTGCATCTAAGGTCACGCCCTCAAGGTCATGATTACTGAATGGAAATAACATCATGTGTATATGGAGGATGACATCTGTGCAGCATGCTGTCTTTCGGCCTTTCAACCTCTTTAAGACTGTATAAAACAAATGAAGGCCATTGGTATTGATTATGTCCACTATGCCTTTCATCCTCCTATCCATAGTGGATGGGGAAACCTTTGAAATTCTATATGTTTTTTTTATAGGTGTAAAATTGTGAACGGCTAGACATTGTCATGAGTGCTTTAAGAAAAGGTTAAGAACCACTGGTCTAGAGGGACTAAGCAACTAAGAAACATTTACACACTGTCTGAAACATGTTGCGTATTTCAGAATAACAAAAAAAATCAACATCTGTCATAATATAACCAATCCAAAAATCATGCCATAGTGATCGTGTTTCTCAGAACTGTTTGCCAAATTTTGGACATTTACCAGAACAAATCGGCTAAAAACAATGTCCTGTCAGAAAGCCTCCATTTTTCATATATAGATTTAGGCTACAACAAACTATCTTCCCCTGATGCCAGTGTTGAGTTTGGAAAAGGCAAACAGGACACTGGGGAATTTATATTTACTGTACCTATGTAAGTCTAAACTGAATGTTAAGCGGGTTGAAATTGGCCTGGGGCATGGCTCAAACGGTTAAGGCACTGACAATAATATATACTATACTGTATAAAGCTCCTGTGAATGGCTTGCACCCCCTTCAGTTACAAGACAGCTGATACCTGTCCGTCAAGTGACTCTGACTTCAACTTATGTGCCATCTTGCTACACCCAGAGTTGATGGATGGGCCTTAAACTCTGGGTTCACTTTCAAAAGCTGTTGTGGATCATTCACACACCTCCTCAGGTCAGTCAGTGATTAAGCGGGGCTTACGCGGGATTTCATCAGTTGCGCATATTGGGTGGGGCCAGGCCAAAATCGGGGAGTTTCTCATGTAAACCAATTTTAAGCGTATTCTCCCGTCCACTTACGCGCTTTTCCCTTTACGCACATCAAAGGGCTGTAGTAAGGTCAAGCGCCACTATGAGGTAAAATGTAATATTGCATTTGATGCTCGCTTGGCTCGCATTTTGAACATGTTACACGGTATGCTTTGTTGATGTTCCTTACCGTCAGCGTGACTCAAAATCGAAATTCATTCACAGTTCCACATAAACATCCTACATTAATTGTGACAAAATATGACCAGCTGCCCAGAGCATGTTCTCATATTGGTGAACTTACAAATAAAAGCAAGTAATTAATTAATCAGTATGAGGATCATCATGTTGTCCCCACGGACGGTAACCAAAACCAAAAACACCTCGTTGCACCATGCGAAAGTTGACAAGGCACGTCAGACTAAAGACCGCTGTTCAAGTCGTCCTAACAGCCACCCAAAGTATGCCTATTCAAAAACAACCTTCACCGTTTTTACTATGTTGTAGCCACGACGTTAAGTAAAGGGTTTTTATTGCAACTCCTCCACTTTTGTGATTTGTTGGAACTCGTGCATATGTGCATGTAGCCTATTAAACTTTCTGAACTGATGCCCAACATACAAAGCCACCACCTACTGAGGTAGGCTACAGGTTGACCTGTTTTTGTAAGGCAGAAAATATTTCCTGAATCTCATTACAGCTAAAAGTAAAAAGGTAGGCCTATATAGCCTATCAGAGCATGTCTTTGGCATTTCACTTCTGGTCTCTATTAGACCCCATCCGCTGCACGTTTAAGTCCTGGCTTGGCATTGCATGCCCATGTCCAACTAATTCCCATGTCTGTGACAAAGTATAAAGTCGTTTTTTCATGACCGATCGATTTCCTTGTTTATTCTTCAGCATGCATGTAGCCTGTCAAATGCTGACGGACAGCTGAGATCCACATATTTCCAATGATATTAACCAATGGATGTCTCACAATTTCCTCCAGCTGAACACAGATAAAATTGAAGTAATTATATTTGGGAAAAGAGAGGAGAGACAGAAGATTGCTATCCTTGAAACGAAGGGACTGAAAGCAAGGGGAAAAGTTAAAAATCTTGGGGTCCTCATTGACAGTGACCTAAACTTCAACAGTCGCATGAAAGCTATTACTAAGTCTGCATTTTATCACATAAAAAAACGTCTCTAAAGTTAGGGGCCTGATGTCTAAACATGATCTGGAGAAGCTAATACATGCCTTCATTTCTAGTAAAGTTGATTACTGTAACAGTCTTTTTACTGGCCTCCCCAATAAGACCATTAAACAGCTTCAACTTGTACAAAATGCAGCTGCAAGGGTTCTTACAAAGACCACATTACTCCAATTTTAAGATCGCTGCATTGGCTGCAGTAAGCTACAGAATTGATTTGAAGGCAATGCTACTTGTGTTTAAATCATTAAATGGAATGGGAACCACATATCTACTGGATATGTTTCAGCTGTATGCACCAACCAGGTCACCAAGGTCAACGGAGAAGAATTTGCTGGTGATTCCAAATGTCAAAACAAAGTATTGAGAGGCAGCCTTTAGCTTATATGCTTCAAAGCTTTGGAACCAGCTTCCAGATGACGTAAAAAATGCACCCACTATAGCTTTAAATCTAGACTCAAGACAAAGCTGTTCTCAGATGCTTTCCCCTAGCTTAAATTACATATCATTCTTTTTTATTATTATTATTTTTATTGTTATGTTTATTTAATTTGTTTTATTTTATTTTATTATTATTTTTACCTTATGTTTTATCTTAATGTTTTAAATGTTTTTTGACTCTAATTCATTTCCTTCTTTCTTCCCCGTTTCCTTTCATTTACATTTGTTAACTTTGTGAAGCACATTGAGTTGCACCTGTGTATGAAATGCGCTATATAAATAAACTTGCCTTGCCTCTTGACTTGCGATTTGTAATGAATCTGCTGTTTCTAAATTCAGGACGCTTTTCTGCTGATGTGAAAACGCAACGTGTTGAGAGAGAGATGGGATAGAAATGTCTCAGCCGGTTGGAAAAGTTTCCAGTATCAAGGAAAATTCGTGACAGGACTAATGTGTAGACACTTCGACAGAGGGATAAATATTCAGTAACTATAATTATTTTGAGTAGGCCTAACCGCTGAACACCTAAGTTCTAACGACTAGCCTAAAACATGGGGATATTAGGACACGTCACCAAATCAGCTGGAAAGCGGTTGGTAATTTCTCTTTTTCCAAATAGCCTACTGCAGCGTGTGTTTCCATCTTTTTGTTGAAGAATCTCCTATTACCTCAAACAAAAAACAGCGGGTTGTGGTCATTGCGTTATGACAGTCGAATTTGGGAAAAGGCTCACGCGTCAGAAGCATTTGGGCCTAATAACGCTACTCGTCCGTGCAGTACCGTGGCCCTGTCGGCCCAGCAATAATGTGTACACCCCTTTTGATAAGTAAAAATGTTTACAATAGGCTATTTCAATAGAATGACTTGACTTCCAGCATAGGAATTCTTTGTACTACTCACTTGGTTACCACCACACATGCTTGATCTTGGTGCCATTAGACCACAGGGCATGGTTCCAGCAACCCCTATTCTTAGGCCCAATTCGAAACAGGGAAGGCAGCTGTCCTTCCAGTGAGCTAACTGGACATCGAGTCATGAAGTGTGGATCGAAACGAAAAATTGCTTTATTTCCTCTCTCGGCAGTTGACTGCATTTGTGGGCATAACGAGGATATTTCGAGGATACATCAGATGCTGACTTCGCTGCCTTGGTACCCAACATGCTGTGCGAAAACAAACATGGCTACTACCCAAGCTATTACCTTATCATACTCTTTATTCTGACACTTATGTATGTAGATATTGAAAATCGAAGGGATAAATCAACATTGTAGTATCTAAATATGCTGTCGCTAGATCTATTTATAGCCTATTTTACGATTCCGTCGTCTGACGATCATTCACCGTTCAAATAGCATGCGTAAGCTAAGCGCTAATGTGATGAACGTAACTCCCGCCATAGAATCGCCGTAACATCAAATGCGCAAGGCGGCGCACTCGTTAGTGCCGTTCGTAACGGCTGCCTCATCAGCTAACTTCACCTATCTGATCAGTGACATGTTTATGTAGGAGGACAGTCATCGAGTCACTGCCTCCCGTTTCGAATTGGGCCTTAGTGTGTTTGTCCCTGACGATACCATGATAAACCATGTTTACCATGCCTTAGATGGTGTTTGAAATATGTGTGGTGGTAACCAAGTGAGTAATAATTATTATTTTTACCTTATGTTTTATCTTAATGTTTTAAATGTTTTTTCTCTAATTTATTTCCTTCTTTCTTCCCTGTTTCCTTTCATTTATATTTGTTAACTTTGTGAAGCACATTGAGTTGTGTATGAATACATAAACTTGCCTTGCCTTGCCTTGCCTAATACAAAGAAAAGCATCCCATGCTTACAGTCAGTCATGGTAGTGGGACTAACATGGTTTGTTGGCTGCATGAATATCGCCAAAGGAAGTATGCATGTGAACATTTACCATGACTTAAGGGGAACAGGAGATGTTTGCAACATCATTTTTTTCTGTTACCAGGTAGCCATAGTGAATATGTCTTTCTGCAGTTTGTGTATAGTCATTTTAGCTGGTATCTGATAGGACTAAAAAAACTAGATGTTGCATCCTTTGTTGCAACTGTCCCTGGTTTCCCATACCATGCTAGCCTAGCAAACAATGGCCATTTCTCTTTTTTTATACAATTTTATTTTTTACTTAGTCATGGTATCACAAACATCACATGCTTCACAAATTGGAAAACAACATCAACCATTTCTTTTATTTCTCCACATCATTACTCCCCCCCCCTCTCCACCCCTTCCTCCCTCTGTACACATGTGCTCTGCACCCCACACAGTCAGCCCAACATCCCTTCAGTGCATAGTCCCCCCCTCCGCCCCCGTAACCCACCCCACATACACACATATCGCAGACACAAACACAGACACACACACACTTCAAGGTTAAATTAATATCATTTCTGAGCATTATTCAGCAAGCACCCTTCACAACAGGAAATGTGTGAACTCCATCCTCGTTACATTGAATGATGATCATCAGCCGTTAATTTAAAGCCGGCTGACGGCGTGGGAGAACAAACAAACAAAAAAACCTAGGCCTATGCCTTTTTTCGAAAGCGACCCCTCCCTCTGCTTTTATTTGTGTTGCTTTTGACAAGCTTGAAAATTAAACGCCGACACATGCAGGCTATGTGTAGCAGACGACTCACATTAACCAGGATTTCAGTCACAAGAGTTCCTGTCGCGCACCCTCTTCAACTGGGTGGACATGCCCAATTCCACCCGCCTACTTATAGTTGATTATGTATCCACTTTTTAAGTCAGGAATGGATATCGACATGATACGAAGTTTGTATGCTTACAATTTGAAACGGTGATGACATTTAAAACAGAGTCAAACGGCCATAAACAGCATTGTAATGAAGGGTGTCGTAGCCTAATGGCAGCATGAAAGAGATGGAACTTTTCACGACGACATTCTGGCTAAAAACTCGCCCTGGCAGCTTCCCTGCTTTGCCTAAGAACCAAAATTATAATATAAAAATGGAAATAATATAAAAACACCAGAGGACTAGAATGTGGCAGTGTCCTTTACTTTCAAGCGTGGGGAAACACATTAAAAATCGCAACAAAAATCGCACCTTTCACTTCATGCCGCAACAAAATCGCAACAACACAGTAAGAAGCTCCGCAACTTTTATCGCGATTTTCTGGAAATCCTCGTGCACCATCTGGCAATTCCGACCGCGATTTTTTGAGAAAATGTCCGCGATTTCCTGGTGGGACTGTCAATCGCAGGTCAATCGTGAGTCTCGCATCGTGCAGTGTACATGGGGTAACGACAAGCGATTTCGCCTCGCGATCATGCAATCGCAGGGTCGCAAGAAAATCAAAACGGTTTGAAATTCTGGTCGTGGCTCGTGCTTAAATCGCACAGTTAAAGCAGCGCTACGTCCCGATTTGACACTTCACATGCACAAATTAATAGGGCCGTGCAATTCGCTGTTGAGCGCGACCTCATCTCCACCTCAGGTGCGCATGTTCCCTCCTCTGCAGATCGGGGAAACATGCCTGTCGCGTCGTACAGTGAAAGCATTTTGCTCGCATCCGACTGTCGGCTCGTGTAATGTGAGGACGTGAGTCGTGAGCTGTGAACTTTTAAACAGTGAAATTCCATCGTGCAGTGTGAGCAGAAGCTTACGACCCACGAGTGAAAATATCGCACAGTGTATGCCCAGCTTTAGTTAGCAACAGCACTGTTGAGAAACACACCCCTGGTCCTTGTAAGATCAACACAACAGACACCAGCTTGGACCCAATCACAACGCAGGCTCCAAGAAATGCAAGGATCTTTAGTTCAGACTTTGGCAGGATGGTGGAGACAGCAGAATGGCTATGGCTAACAAAAAGAGGACGTTTGATTATAGTTATAGGTAGCTTTGGGAAAGGCAGTACAGAGGCAATTTGAACCATAACGACAGTTTGGTCTGGTCCACGGCCCTCAGCTGTCTGAACTGAGTGATTCCAGACTAATATTAAAAATACTTTTTAGTCTGTCTGGTTCTCGAGTGCCATGCCATAATTGTCCTACAAGTTTACAAGTTTATTTATTTAAGAAAGGGACAGCATATATTGCCAGCATTTAAACAAAAATGCTAAATATTAGTGTTGCACCTATACCATTTTTTGGCCGCGATACCCGATACCTGGCTGTGCAGTATCGGCCGATACCGATACTATACCGATACCGATACCACCCTATTTAAAATATATATATATGAAGGGCTGTAGTGCATACTACTTGAATGTAAAATCATTGCATGGCTTTCTCAGGCTGCTGGCTTTGTGAAACAGGAAAAAGACTAATACAAAGTGAATCCAGCAAAACTTTTTAGACTTTTTTAAATACCTCTATGAAATAACTAATTTCAAGGCTGTTTTAAAATATATAATACAACATACAATTACAAACTACAATACCCAAATAAGTTAAACAGCTGCCAGTACTAACTATGTAAGATTATGTTGACAGCATTGATAATCCAGTAGCCATCATTTTAACTTTACTAAAAGAGTTTACTATTGGCAGTTCTCTAATTTTACTGGGAATTGTGTTCCAGGTGTGACAAGCTCTGTAAGAGAAAACGGCCTGACTAAAAGCGCTCTTTCTAAATGGGACAGAGCAATCACCCCTGGAACTGGCTCTGGTAGTCCTGTTTATGCTTTTTATGATAAATGTCTGTCCAGGAGGAGGGGCCAGGCCATGGAAGATTTTGTAGATTAAAACTGAGTCATTATATTTTACATAGTTATCCCAGTCCAATAATCTATGTTTTTAAATATGACAATGATGATATGTTCTAGGCTTTCTGTCTAGAATTTTCAGTGCTTGTTTGTATAATGTTGAAATGGCTTTTAATGTTGTGACATTAGCTGATGCCCAACTGGTTAAGCAGTAAGACATGTCTGACAAGATCATTGCGTTAAAATACAATGTTGCTGACTCAAGGGTTAAATTGTTCCTAATGTGCCTAAAATTAGATAAATTATATTTTATTTTGCCTAGTTTTTTTAACATATTGCTTAAAACCAAGTTGTGAGTCTATAACTACGCCAAGGTATAAATTCTTGAACAACTAGCTTCTGAAGAAGGAGTGAATTCTGTAGCCATGTACACAGAACTGGTGTTAACTGTTGTGCAGCTAGACGTTTATTTTTTGCATGGGTGTATAACACTACGTCATCTGCATATAACTGGCAGGTTACTGATGCAGGACAACAACCTGACAGGTCATTAATATACAGGCTGAACAACAGTGGGCCTAGTATGGACCCTTGTGGAACTCCAAGAGTGTTTAAACAGGTGTTTGATGTAGTATGTTGCACTCTAACACATTGTGTCCGTGATGTTAGGTATGACTCCATCCATTTCAATGAGTCTACCGGAAAGTTGAAGTGAGTAAGTTTTTGTAACATTATCTGATGGTTGACTGTGTCAAAGGATCTTCTAAAATAGCTCCAACAACACCTCCAGCATCAAGTTTAGATTTTACGTTTTCCAAAAAGAAACAGACAGCTGTCTCGGTCGAGTGATGTTTTTTAAACCAAACTGCATGCTGTTCAGCATACGATTATTATTTAGGTGTTGAATGAGTTGTTCTGCCACTAGTTTTTCAGTGATTTTGGATATGGCAGGAAGAACACTAATAGGTCTATAATTACCTATTAATGTTGGGTCACCAGATTTGAGGATATGAGTAACTTCAGCACCTTTCCAACTATCGGGGAAACCCTGCTGAGTTATAGAGTCATTATCAATGGTTGTGAGTGGTGAAAGGAGAGGTTGCTTGTAGGTTTTAATAAATAATGTGTCCATGCCATAGGCATCTTTAGCTCTAGAACTTTTTAGCCCACAGATGACCTTGTCAATCTGTGCCAGAGACACTATGTGTACCGGTATGTTAAAAACAGGTGTTGTGGTGCTACTGATGAGCATCTGGCTTAGCTGACAAGCTTCAGGACCAGTGCTCTGTGTTAGCTGTGTCACAGCCATAGTCAAATTGCTGTAACTACTCCGATATTGAAACTGAGAAAAATACCTTCAAAGCCCTGGTATGGGGTTGGATACTGTAGTTAAAGCAAGCTCTAAAACAGAATACATTTGGACCATAAGACATAAAGGAGGTGCAATAAAGATCATTTTCAGTCTTAACTCAATTTTGACAAATTATTATGTTACTGCACTTTGCCTTTGTAGGGCAGATTACTGATGTATCAGTGATGTATAAACGTACTCTGAATTTAATGTGTGTTTTTTTTAATGTATTTTTATTTTACAGTATGGTAAGACCTTCTGGATTCTCTGAGGACTATGAGGTGCTTTACGACTGGAAACAGTGCATTTTTGAAGTGGTGAATAAGAATGATCACAGCGTGCGCTGTCCCCACACTGGGATTTCTCTTGGCAAATGAGCTTGTGAAGAGTGTACAGGAGATGTCAAGCATAGCACTACACATGTGTAAACCTTTGATCAGGGCCATTTGAGTATTAGGGTTTTCATTGTTAGTAAGCAATAAGTGGGAAAACAATAAATGGCCTCTGACAACTTCTAGGCCTGAGCGATAGTATGTCTTTGTGTAGCCATTCATTTTCTACTCCAGAGAAGTAGGGGAGACCGGTGACAGTTGCAACAGGGGATGGTTGCAACATCAATTTCTTTTCTCCTATCAGGTAGCTAGTGAATAATATGTATTTCTGCAGCTTCAGTACAGCCAGTCTAGCTTGTATCTGATAGGAGAGAAAAAAATAGATGTTGCAACCATGAGCTATTGCAATGGACTGCTGTAGCCGGTAAGAGAGAAGATGCTTCCCATGTACTGTACTGCATGGTACAATGTGTTAGCACAATGTGTGCTAATCTGATGGCACAACCTTACAGAGTTGGTCTTTGAATCAAAAGGTTCCACGTTTGATTCCCATGGTGACATTCCCCTATACCTCCACCCATGGCCCAAGTATAGTGACCGAGAGGTGCAATTTATACATTACAACCCAAATCAACAAGTTTGAAAACAAGATTACATTTACAATACACATTTATATATGGAAAACAAATCCCCATTTCATAAAATTATTTCGCAACTGATTAGATTGCCATTGGGAAATTTCATTGTCGAGAAACGCACCCCTGGTCCTTGTAAGATCATCATAACAGACACCAGCTTGGGGCCAAACACAATGCAAGTTCCAAGAAGAGTGTTCAGGCTTTGGCATGATGATGGAGACAGCAGAATGGCCACGGCTAACAGAAAGCGGCCGCTTGATTAGTTATAGCTTTGGGAAAGGCCGAGGCAATTTTAAGCATACACATGAACGGCATGCCATGTGCGTTACACCCTTTTTTTGTGGGGGAAAGCCAATGCAAGTCAATTGGTGGTGTTGGGAAAGAATAAACAAAAGACACGGACCTGTAGACTAGCGTTGTTCACGCTAAACATGCCGAAAACGTGTTGTGTTGCCGGCTGTTCAAATAATATAGCCAAACAGCCGTGGGTGAAGCATGGACTGTGCTCATTTAGGCTAGCCAATGTAGCATGTAAGTTAATGAGATATTAGCTTTGTTTTCCCCCACAAAGGGACGTAACGCACATTCACGAGCAATGTACCCAGATGGCCGTTCGTGCGTATTGGACAGTTTGGTTCCATCCATGGGCCTCAGCGACCTGAACGGAGTGATTCCAGGCTAACATTTTCACTTTTTAGTCTTAGACTCTTGGGCTTTTTAGGCTCACTTGGCTTGCAAGTGCCATGTCATCACTGGTATGATGTATAAACACCATAACATACATGATCAGTGATGTATAAACTTGCACTGAATTTAATGTGTGTTTTTTAAATGTATTATTATTTTACAGTATGGGGAGGCCTTCTGGATTCCCTGAGGACTGTGAGGAGCTTCGCGACTGGAAGGAGTGCACTTTTGAAGTGGTGAAGAAAAACGATCACAGCGTGCACTGTCCCCATGCGGCTGTTGGCAAATGAGCTTGTGAAAAGTGATATATGTGTCAAGCGTAACGCTCCACATGTGTAAACATTTGATCAAGGCCATTTGAATATGTTGGTTGTCATTGTTATTAAAAAGTAGTAAGCAATAAGTGGCAACACAATAAATGTCTTCTGCTAACTTGTAACCTTGAGTGACAGTAAGTCTTTGTGTCATCATTCATTTTCTGGTCCAGAGGAGCAGGGGGAGACAAGGCAACATCAATTGTTTGTTCTATCAGGTGAATATATCTTTCTGCAGTTATAGTCATAGTCATTCTAGCTTGTATCTGATAGGAGAAAAAAAACTAGATGTTGCAACCAGGGCCGCTGACAGGTTTGGCTGGGCCCGGGACAAAAAAATATCAATGGCCCCCCCTTCCTCTTACACCCCCCAACCCCCCAACAAACCCAACCAAGAAAAAAGAAAAAAAAACAACCACCAAACCACCATTTTTTTCAAGAGAGACCGGGTGGCCAGACACTTTCGACCGGAAAGCGCCCCACTCTCACGTAATATGCTATGTATTATTAGGCCTACCCATTATAAAAGAAATGGCATTGGTATCAAAGTAGCCTCGCAAATCAATGACGCATACAATAATTCCACAGTAAATAAATGATCCATCAAATTATCCATGCATTTTTGCCAACATTTATTTAGAAATGAAACAAAATAGATAGGATTCACATCATTAATAACACAAGTGTACATATAATTTACTTTAGCAATTTGAGGGCTTGCACATCAAAACGTGCCTGACTGAATCAGCTCTGCTAAACTGACTTCAAGTGACGTGTGATGACAGTGAACAAGTGAGCAGCACACCAAAGACGTTAGTCTTCCCACACCAGGAATAGCCAAACACAGGAACAAGTCAAGTTGCAGAAATGCATATGCAAAACGGATGTACACTGTTTCTCCCCACAAAGTTAACAGGTTGATAAAGTGTTAGCATTTGCGCTAAGCGGGATTTATACGCGCTAAGCGAAATAGCGTTGCATAATAGCGCTGTGTGATGACAGTGAACAAGTGAGCAGCACACCAAAGACGTTAGTCTTCCCACACCAGGAATAGCCAAACACAGGAACAAGTCAAGTTGCAGAAATGCATATGCAAAACGGATGTACACTGTTTCTCCCCACAAAGTTAACAGGTTGATAAAGTGTTAGCATTTGCGCTAAGCGGGATTTATACGTGCTAAGCGAAATAGCGTTGCATAATAGCGCTGTTTTAAAAGTTCTCCCTTGCCTTCTCCTTAAGCGCGACGCAACTTCTCATCATGTTATGATTGGGGCTAATGTGCATATTCCTAGCTAAGGTCACAGATGGTCAGATTTGAAACACAATTTTACTAAGCTGTGGTTATAAAATGATGCGACTGTGTGACTAATCATGTTTTAAACATGAATGCTGCAGTGCAATGCGTGTCTGTTTATGAAGGGAAACTTTTGCTTTGTTAGTGTCCTCTGCTATTGTTAGTAGGCTACCTGCATCATCTGAAGAACTTTTTACTGACATCCTGGGGCTTCTGGTGTCTTCATCTATTTGTGAAAGTGAAAGCCCATTGGGAAACTCCAACTCCCATTGTCATTGTGACACAGCACTCCACAGCACACAAGTGAACACTGCACACTGCACACAACGAAATTGCATTTTTATGCCTCACCCGTGCAAGGGGGCAGCCCTCAGTGGTGCCCCATGGGGAGCAGTGCGGTGGGACGGTACCATGCTCAGGGTACCTCAGTCATGGAGGAGGATGGGGGAGAGCACTGGTTGATTACTCCCCCCACCAACCTGGCGGGTCGGGAGTCGAACCGGCAACCTCTGGGATGCAAGTCTGACGCCCTAACCGCTCACCCATGACTGCCCTATTTTCTCCTATCCTTCATTTTCTGCCCTCCTGGTTTGAACGACTGCTTCTTCAGACACCTTGGCAAATTGGCACGAGCCGCTTTAAATTGAAGCCGTTTTTTTCTTTCTCGTAATGACCGACCAAACCATTTGTGCACTGGGGGTGGGGGAGGTGGGGGTTCTTGATCCTTTTTTAAGGGCAGGAAAGGCAAAATATATGCATTATTTATTTAATGTAAATATAGCGCAATCTCCCTCTCTCAAAAACCATCTTATTTTGAAATTAATTAGAACCATTAATCACAAACTTAATGAGGGCCCAGTTCTGGGCCCCCCTATCCCAGGGCCCGGGACAAAAAGCCCTTTTGTCCCCCCCTGTCGGCGGGCCTGGTTGCAACCATATTCTGTTGCAAGTGTCCTCAGTTTCCCCTACCATACTAGGCCTAGCAAACTAGACAAAATCCAAAACTACGCTACCATGCTAGGCCTAGCAAACTAGACAAAAGCAAAAAAAAAATAGTAATAATAGTATAGATGGACTTGCCAAGACCTTTCCCTAACCACAGAGAAATCATGCCTAAACCGAAGTCAGTACACACCAACAATATAATACAACAAGACACTACTAACCTCTGAGGGAGCAATTTTCCTAAAAACAAATGAAAACATATTTGTGAAGTGGGACCAATGGGCTGTGGGAACCATTGATTGTTCTATTCTAAACAGTGACGTGCGGTCAGGTTTATGGCTGGTGAGGCACTTGGGGTGTCTCAGATGGCGCACTTGTTCACTTCGGGCACTATATTTAAGTGCATAGGGCGCTTTCAAAGTAAAATTTTGTTAGTTCAGTGCTCTGAAAAGCGCCCGGATGATGCCTTAACAATGGCGGAAAACGCAGTGCTTGAACGATGGACACTTCACGCACTAAACGGGCGCCATGTTGACAATAAAACGGAAGAAAATGATCGGGTCGTTCTAATCCTCTGACTGGTCACCTGCAGCAAACCCTTCAGCGCTGTCGGTCGTCCATTCTTTATCACATCTTTTTTCCCTTGGAAATCCAACTTCGAGAATGCTCTAAGTTTCGTTATGAAATCCACTTCCATGGTTGCAGTCAAAGTGAACAAGCTAGCGAACACTAATGACACCGTCTGACTGTATTTTGAACTTCAGATTTAGGTTGCGCTTTAATGTAACTGACCAGCAAGACTGTCAACGCCAGAACGAGATTGCGGCCAGGCTGCTGCTTGCCGCACCACTGTATTTCAGAGTAAAGAAATGATAATCACACGTAGAAAATAGTAAATTATTATCAGGAAAATGAGGGCACACCATGCATATTTCTATTAAGTGTATAAAAGCGTTTCATACAATATTACGAGGTTGCATACACAGAACGAGCAAAATGGCGCATGCGCTCAAGCTTGTTAACGAGGGATTGCGCAATCCGCAGTGAGGCAAGGCTCGGAGCTGCCCCATGTTCAGCGTATTCGGAGCAATTTGATATGAAATGGGCAAATATTACGATTTTGGCCAAGAAAATGATTGAAACCGTTTAAATACTGCACAAATGGTGGTTATGGTACAGATGCTCGAAAACAATAGTTATTATTGTTACTATTATTCACATTTACTGCATCTCATCAATCTCATGATGTCTGGATGGGGCTGGTGAGACACTGCCTCCCCTGCCGTATTGGAGTGCCTGATTCTAAAGATTTGTTTTGGTCTTTTTCGACTTTATTTGATAGGACAGTGTGAGAGGTGGACAGGAAGCAAATTGGGAGAGAGATGGGGAAGGGTCGGCAAAGGAATCAAGCCCGGGTTAGCCGCATGGCAGGCGAGTGCCCTAATAGAGGGCTGGTGTTCGAGCTGTGTCGTGCTGTAATGGAAAAGCAACAAATGGTGGCCGAGTTGTGCTGTGTCGACCTGTACCGGGTAGAAAAAGCACAGTAGAAAAGGGCCTATAGAGCTGACCCCGACCAGCCTGTAATTGTCCGAGTTTGTTGTGTGTGTTCAGGTTTTTGTTCGTTCGTCCGCTGCAACTTTGCGGCCTGCCACAAAATGTTTACACAAGGTTTATTGAGCAATGGCAGATCAGCACACTTAAGCCTTGCAGCAGCCTTGCAGCCGAGTGTCCCTGTCAACCAAATCATCATTCTCTCGTCTCTCTATTCCAAAATCCCTTAAAATAGGGCCTAATAGTCAAACCAATACATCCACATCATTCTGTCTTACACATTGAGGCAGTCGGTTCATATGCAAAATAGGGAGGCGGAGCACTCGGAGGGTCACAGGCAGCCTCAAAATGAATGGCAGTGAACGAGAAGCCAGCGTATTGAAGGATAAAACTCGCTGTTTTGAACTTGTAATCGTCCGGGGAAACTTCCTTCAAAGTTCACAGCCTGCCTCGTGAATTCAGGGAAATGACAAAAAAGTGGGACAAGCATACGTACATCCAGATGACCACGAGCACTTGTAGAATCCACAGTCCGCTCCCCTATCAGCTCAGTTTGACAGCTATCAAAACACTCTCGGATAAGTTCTATTACGAGAGGTTCCACTCGCCAGGTACTGCACTGTAGGGGCGCCAACGGAGGACTGCACACTACATTCAGAATGAATGAGCTGCGCTCTCATCTCGACAGCGCCCCTAACTGCAGACATGGGTTAAATAGCGAGAAGGCTGTAAATAGTGTACCCTCTGAATGCCCCGCTCGCTGGGTGAGTTCTGACAGCTGTCAAACTGAGCTGATAGGGGGGGACTGTGGATTCTACAAGTGCTCGTGGCCATCTGGATGTACCTGTGATTATCCCACTTTTTTGTAATTTCCCTGAATTCACAAGGCAGGCCGTGAACTTCGAAGGAAGTTTCCCCGGACGATTAGTAGTTCAAAACAGTGAGTTTTATCCTTCAATACGCGGGCTCCTCGTTCACTGCCATTCATTTTGAGGCTGCCTGTGACCCTCCGAGTGCTCCGTCTCCCTATTTTGCATATGAACCGACTGCCTCAATGGTGCGGAGATGGCGATTTCAGTGATGCCCAATGAAGAGAGGCTCCTCCCTCCTTAGGGCTGGGGTACCTGCTTTAAAAACTCCTCTTACCAGTTCCCAGTCAGTCAGAAGAGAAAGAAAGACAAGCTGAATCTGCAAATATGGTAAGTCTTTTTGCAAGCATTTCATTGTAGGCTATCTGTTTACAATTTCTCATTGACTCTCTCAAGCTGTTTTGCCATGGTTTTATGGGAGCTAGTAGTGCATAGATTTACTTGGGCCTATGTACCTTTGAATATGGCAAGTTTTTGACACACTCACAAAGTCATCTCATGTCAACTCATACACTTCATGTACGACATTAGTACTTAACGCATTTATGATTTTCTCATTTATTTGATTTGTTATTTTTAATATCAAAGCCACATCAAAAATCAGCACAGCCCATTCAAGTGACTTGGCACACTAAATTTGAGGTCCACTGTGCACGTATTACGGTACATGCACACCGAGATATTCACTTAACGTGTCCGGGAGCATCGCAAATCCGAGAGGTTCGCGGGCTGCCTTGCACACTGCACAGTCAGCGTCCACGTTCTATCCGCGGGCAGCAGCCATTCATTTTCAATGGAGCCCGCTCATTGAACGCGGACGTCCGCGCAGGAAAATAGACTCGAGTTCTATTTTCAAGGAGCATCGCGGACATGTCCGGTCGGGCCGGACATGCGCCGCGGTTACACCACGCTCCTGTGTGCAATGCATGATCTATTTTCATGTATTCTAACCGTTTCAGACTGATACCGGATACACGTTAAGTGGACGTCCGCGCTGGCGGTGTGTATGCACCTTTATGTTCAGCTTTTCCCTGTGTCAGTAGTCTGTATTTTGATGTCCCTTTGGTGATGACTCAAATCCTCTCGTCACTCCTGACTTTTATTGTCCTGGTGGTGTACATTCATGTCATGTCAGTAAGTTACATAGATGTTTTACCACCATGTCTATAACCATGTCATCATTAACGATATATTTATGAAATATACTTAATGAAACTCTCTCTGTGTCTCTGTCTCCTCAGCGTTGTCTAGCCCTTGCCCTCATCCTGTGTTCTCTGGCAGCATTCGCCAACGCTGGCTGCTATATGGGACCAAAGAGAGGTGGAGGTACTGTATCTACTCCAGTCCATACTTAATAAATCAATTCAATACAAAGTTACATTTTCATCATAATAATACTTTCATAAGTTTTGTGTATTGCACTATTTGATTACAAGGTCATTGTGTATACATGACATTACGGTATCATTGTGAAGTCACATAATGTGATGTAGGTCATCAAAGAAACAGGTTTTAAAAAAATGTTTACATCTCCGTGTGGACGTGTACTTTTACAGCCCAAGAACCGTGCCAAGATGACACAGATAAGGACTGGCATGAGGTGGGCTCCTCCTGGACCAACAGTAAGTGCATGGAGTGCTCCTGCAAAGCTACTGCAATGGACTGCTGTGACCGGTAAGAGAGAAGATGCTTCCCATGTACTGTACTGCATGGTACAATGTGTTACCACAATGTGTGCTAATCTGATGGCACAACCTTACAGAGTTGGTCTTTGAATCAAAAGGTTGCACGTTTGATTCCCATGGTGACATTCCCCTATACCTCCACTCATGGCCCAAGTATAGTGATCCAGAGGTGCAATTTATACATTACAACCCAATCAACAAGTTTGAAAACAAGATTACATTTAGAATACACATTTACATATGGAAAACAAATCCCCATTTCATAAAATTATTTAGCAACTTGGTAGGTTGCCAATGGGAAATTTCATTGTCGAGAAACGCACCCCTGGTCCTTGTAAGATCATCATAACAGACACCAGCTTGGGCCCAAACACAATGCAAGTTCCAAGAAGAGTGTTCAGGCTTTGGCATGAAGGTGGAGACAGCAGAATGGCCACGGCTAACAGGAAGCGGCCGCATGATTAGTTATAGCTTTGGGAAAGGCCGAGGCAATTTTAACCATACACATGAACGGCATGACATGTGCCATGTGCATTACACCCTTTTTTGGGGGAAAACATTGTGGGGGAAGCCAATGCAAGTCATTGGTGGTGTTGGGAAAGAATAAACAAAAGACACGGACCTGTAGACTAGCGTTGTTCACGCAAAACATGCCGAAAACGTGTTGTGTTGCCGACTGTTCAAATAATATAGCCAAACAGCCGTGGATGAAGCATGGACTGTGCTCATTTGGGCTAGCCAATGTAGCATGTAAGTTAATGAGATATTAGCTTTGTTTTCCCCCACAAAGGGGCGTAACGCACATTAACGAGCAAAGTACCCAGATGGCCGTTTGTGCGTATTAGATAGTTTGGTTCCATCCATGGGCCTCAGCGACCTGAACGGAGTGATTCCAGGCTAACATTTTCACTTTTTAGTCTTAGACTCTTGGGCTTTTTAGGCTCACTTGGCTTGCAAGTGCCATGTCATCACTGGTATGATGTATAAACACCATAACATACATGATCAGTGATGTATAAACTTGCACTGAATTTAATGTGTGTTTTTTAAATGTATTATTATTTTACAGTATGGGGAGGCCTTCTGGATTCCCTGAGGACTGTGAGGTGCTTCGCGACTGGAAGGAGTGCACTTTTGTAGTGGTGAAGAAAAACGATCACAGCGTGCACTGTCCCCATGCGGCTGTTGGCAAATGAGCTTGTGAAAAGTGATATATGTGTCAAGCATAACGCTCCACATGTGTAAACGTTTGATCAAGGCCATTTGAATATGTTGGTTGTCATTATTGTTAAAAAGGAGTAAGCAATAAGTAGTAACGCAATAAATGTCTTCTGCCAACTTCTAACCTTGAGTGACAGTGAGTCTTTGTGTCACCATTCATTTTCTGGTCCAGAGGAGCAGGGCAAGATCGGGGGCAGTTGCAACATCAATTGTTTGTTCTCCTATCAGGTGAATATATCTTTCTGCAGTTATAGTCATAGTCATTCTAGCTTGTATCTGATAGGAGAAAAAAAGTAGATGTTGCAACCATATTCTGTTGCAAGTGTCCACAGTTTCCCCTACCATGCTAGGCCTAGCAAACTAGACAAAAGCCAAAACTACGCTACCATGCTAGGCCTAGCAAACTAGACAAAATCCAAAAAAATAGTAATAATAGTATAGATGGACTTGCCAAAACCTTTCCCTAACCCTAACCACAGAGAAATCATGCCTAAACCAAAGTCAGTACACACCAACAATATAATACAACAAGATACTACTAACCTCTGAGGGAGCAATTTTCCTAAAAACTAATGAAAACGTATTTGTGAAGTGGGACCAATGGGCTCAGGTGTACCAAAGATGGTTTTTCATGTCAACATCATGTCATCACAAGCCACTTCCTTGAGCTGCGGCAATGTCTGGAAGAGAGCGGAGCAGACACAGATTTCCCTTCATGCACTCTGCGTAGGTGTCTCATTAGTAGCCGCACGTGAGTTTGTCTCGTGGTCGGTGAGCTCCACTCTCAGGTTCACTTCCCCCTGACACCCAATTAAAACTGAGCCCCCAAAAGTAGCATCATGCCCCCACTCCCCAACCCCTTCCTCCGCTCCACTCCGCCCTCTCTACCTCTCTTCTTCTCCGTCTGTGAATGTCATTGTAGGCTAATGAGAGCTGTCTGGCTATGATTTTCCCTTCCACCATGCTTGTGATTGGGGCTCCAAAGTGAAAGCTCAGCAGGATCATCTTTGTCAACTGCTTCGCTGCAGTTGTTTGTTGTCTGCTCTGTTGTTTGTGTATTCATTGCCATTTGCAGATCTCATTCTACTTCCTAAATTGCCCTGACTGTTTCTGGCTGTAGTGCATCTAATCACT
This sequence comes from Engraulis encrasicolus, assembly GCF_034702125.1. Taxonomy (NCBI): domain Eukaryota; kingdom Metazoa; phylum Chordata; class Actinopteri; order Clupeiformes; family Engraulidae; genus Engraulis; species Engraulis encrasicolus. The sequence continues at coordinate 39,448,552 of NC_085866.1, read as the reverse complement.
TTCGCAGTTATATTTTTTTTATTTCTTCAGCCATTTCTGTTTTCTCTCAAAGGCCTGTTATTATTGTTGTTTGAAACCCATGTACCATGTTTTAATATTCTCCCGCAAGATGACTCAGTGTCGGGTTGTCTTTTGTGGAAGTGAGTTTATTTTGACTTGATGTCAACAAATAAGCAGTACAAGTCGGGTTAGTGAAAGAGAAGATTTTCGTTTTGATAACTGCAGGGCTTTGCAGCAGCTGTTTCTGTAATAAGGGGATTATGTCTAAATTCTGAGAACATGCTGTAGTTCAGCTGAAGTATTTCAGTGGTTAGTAGATCCATGTACTGTATCCACCATTTTTAGTTTTGTTGAGTTGAGTACATTTTCAGGCAGGCTTCTTATATTAAAGCCTGCAATTTGCAATTGCAATTTAACCCTGACAAGAATAGAACTATGTGGGCTCCAGCCAAAGCAATACGTCTGGCGGTCACAAAACTTGTCTACCTTGGATTCTGTTTTGCATCTTAATAACACACAACCTCATGGAAATGAGCCTGATGCTGCAGTGGTTATTAAATCACATCTTGGCCTTCCAGTCATGCGGAGAGCAGGTGTTTTGGCATTTTTTTTGCCAACTTAGAGATTAATACAAAATGATAGACTTACTGCATAAGAGGCCGCTGAAAATGTACTTTTAGGGGGGAGGTGACAGAGCATTAAGAAAAACTTGTAATTCTACTGGTGGTTTTGGACCCCAATCCGTTCAACTCCAATTTGTAATCAGGTTAGTGTTTAAATTGCTCTCTACGTTTAGACTGTTATATTCCACACAATGAAAATTAATCTGTAGTATTAAACCTGATCCCTACAACATGCTTGCCTGGTTAACACCAGACCTAATCACAAGTGAGATTTCTCTTTCAGATCGAAACGATTGTGTAGAACTAAAGGCAGTATGGGAGTTCCCAGGCTAAGAACATGCAGTGCTTCCATGGAATAACGAAATGAACCTAAACACTTCTTTCTTATTGCTATTCCTCTTGCAGTGACCACAGGAAGTGGTGTTTTCCAAAGTGCTGTTTTCCACTCTACTGTACGTGATGAACATAAAGTACCGAATAAACTACCGGACCCAATTAAAAATAGGTGCTGTGTAAGTTCTTTGGCCAATATTAATTTCCTGTCTGGTGGCTGCCACGCATTAATGACCGTGATGAGGTTCAAATGAAATCAATTAGCAGCTATTCAGTGGAGAATGGCAGGCCAATGGGAGTACACTGAAGACAGACGTGATGTGTTGATGTCTCAGACGTGTCTCTCAGACATGTCTCTCACCACTCTTCATTACCCTTTAACTGAGTGTGTCGTGACCAGGATGGACTGGCAAATCTAGTCATCTAGCAAAGCGGCCATTTCCCGTTGACCCTGCATTCTATTTTCAGATTTATTTACTTTTTAACATTTCTGAAAATAGGGGCCCACGAGGGTGCGGGGCCCACCGGTGAGTCAGTTCTGTGCCGTTAATCATGAGATGCCCCTTTAAACCAAAAGTGCCCGGGCTCTATTTCTCCCCGCATTGCAGCCGTGTTTGTGTCGTACCAGCGAAGTCAAGTCAGGGTCGTTAGCAGAACTCACAGGGACACAACAGCTGTGGAGCAGAGTGCCGCACAAGCCAAATAGTAAAGAACAATGAAAGAACATAATACACAGGTCATAAAATGCAACCGTAAAAAGGCGGTAAATAATAAGACAAGGGAACATGGTCATAAAATGGAAGAGGAAAAAACAACTCTTATCCCCTCTAAAGAGCCATGGTGTTAAACTAGGATTGGATGACGATTAAAAACAGCAGAATTTGGCCAGACTCCAGGTATTGTGGCCTTTCAGAGCAGACATGAGATCTTAGATCCAGTGATCAATGAAAAGGGGGGGAATCAGTACAGAGATACAATGAGGCATGGAGTTTTATAAATCAGAGAGAGCAGGCTGAAGCGGTACCAGGTTTTGATTTGTTGTGACTAAAAAATATCTTAGAATGAACGCTACATCGCAGAGAGACCTAAAAAAATGGTGACAAGCCCAAGGGCAATGTGCTTTGGCTTTGCTATAAAAAGGATGATCAAGCCAGCTGCATTTTGGACCAACCACATAGGGAGGCCTGGCTATGTATCAATATACAGAGCATAATCAAGCCAGAATTGGTTCTAAGCATGCTTAACTCTTTTAAAGAACCCTTGTCAGCCCAGAGCTTGGCTTTAAACATGAGGCTACATTTTAGAATCTGATTTGAGCTCAAAGTTGGTATGCCTACAGACACATGGGCAGCCCATTACCCAGGCCTCTCTATTTGCCAAGGATTTTGCAACTGTGAAAGATAGGACCGTAGGAAGGGCCTCACAAGCTAGACTGAATCAAAATATTCAATAATTGTGGCAGTTCTATAATTTTTTAATGAAACCTCAAATCTTATTAACATTTAAACTTTTACAAAGAAACTCCAAGGCATTTTTTCCAGTTGAGGGACGAAACTATTTCAATGTAGTGTTGATTGGCCACATCAAGATTGATTTCCATAAGCAATCATCAAAAAGTTGGGGGGTTATGAATTTGGAGTGGGCTGAGGCAACAACACTGAGATTTTAATCAGTGCATGCTCTATTGAATGCACTTAAATAATTCAGACCAACTGCTATAGTCTTTGATTGCCCTTTCCAATGTGTCCTTCCTGGGATGTTTGAGCAAATCTTGCACCCTTTGGCTCAATGGGAGGCCACTTGATTTGGGAACGCTTGATTTGATGAGTTTGGCCTCTGCAGCCTCACATTTCCAATGCAAATTAATTTTCTGTGTTCCCCAGAAGTATAGGGCTGTAGTCTTGTGCCGATATTTAATTGTTCCAATTGTGGACAGTTTCTTATGAATTTAGTAGAAAAGAGGCCATGAAATAACCTATAGTCACCAGGAGAAATCAAAGTTCTTAAACATTTATTTTGAGGGTGAATATGTGTTGCTAAAAAAGTAAATGTGTTGCAACCACAGTTAGTTTGTGACTAACTGTATTTGTTACAGTCCTGTAACATGTCATGTAGTTTGTAAGCTTGTTAGTTGAACACGTAACACAAAAAATACTGGATGGATGTAAACTCCTTTTCTGCTCCCTTTCAGGCACGATTAGGGGCTGTGCCCTTGTACGGGTGAAAAATGTATTTTTGTCGTGTGTTGTGCCGTGTGCACTTGTGTGCTGTGGAACTCTGTGTCACAATGACAATGGAAGTTGGAGTTTCCCAGTTGGACTTTCACTTTCACTTCTCTTTTCGGGAAGCTTAAGAACCCTAATGCAGCAGAGCAGCTTAGCAAACAGAGAGATAACCAGGTCACAACGTTTACCTGTCCTGAGCAATTGGGTCACTTAAATGTGTTTCTATTAAAGTAAGATCACAAATGTAACTATTCAAAATAACAGTTTTGTGTTCTCTGCATGAGTTCCACATTTCAAAAGCGGGCCATGATCCAGTATGTTCTGTCGCTAGTGTATAGTCTCCATAGCTTAAGGAACTTGACAACAAATATTTCAACACTTATTCATCTTATTCTAGACCGGTCATCCTTGATTAATGCAGTGAGAAACTCACAAAGTGGTGTGGGCTTCATCTACTATATATACGCAGTGTCGTGACTCATTAAAAACGGTCTGTGTCTCTAAGTGGGAGTCCATTTACAGTAGGCTATGTAAAATTGATAAAGCCCTGACAGTAGGCTCTACTGCATCGCCAGTCTGCAAATATATACACCACCAAAAATGCCAACTGATCAAGCTAAGTAGCTTATCAGTGCTGACAGTGAGGCTGGTGTTGGGCGAAGCAAGTATACAGTTTTTGCATATGTGTTATTGCAAACAACAGTACAAAAAAAAGACATTCACACAAACAGCATCTGTTGAATAGCACCCGATTGATGTACTATAGCATGACATGTTGTGTATCCAAGTAAAGGTAAGAATCAAAACACATAGGGCCTACATAATTAAGTGACTCTTTAAAAACATATAAAGACTCTTTTGGAAGTAGAAATGTAATCAAAAATGGTCTCTCCTCCACTGTCCTGTCGAAAATAAAGGCAACAAAAAGCCCTTAAAATATATATTTCAAAACGTTAACTCACAATTTAAGAAATAATTCCAGTAATTTTCCCTTACCAAAACATTCACCTCTTGCCAAGGTCGTTTTTTTTACATTTTAAAAAGTTTGTCATGTTTAGTCATTCCAGTGAGGACTGATTTTTTTGTAGACATACACAACTGACAACTTTTAGAAGTATATAATTAATACACACTCCATAATTATATTCTTCCTCCAACACTTTGCCTCTGGCACTGTGTACCACTGTTTCCCCTGAACAGCATGCATTAATAACACTTGGGCAATTGTACGCTGCTGGTAATTTTTCCCCTACACACAAAGGAGTGTCAGTGTGAGGATCACCATGCAAACAACATTTTATTCTTTCAATTGTATACTCAGAGAATCAAACATCTCATGCAGATCACACAATTATCCTATTCTTTCAAAACTTCCCCCGACTAACTAGCTTAAGTATCTTAATTTCCCAAACCAGCACAACAACATGTCGTCAAACATTAAAAAGCCAGAGTACAACTGAAGCAGAACAGTCCCATGTCACTGTATGTTTGCAGAGATGTTTATTTGTCTCCCTCATCACTCCTGTCACTCCATTCTCTCTCGTCACGTTCTGTTGATTTGTCTTGTCACCTTAGCAGCAACTGTAACGGATACCGTAGCAACGGCACCTTGGTTGACAGATAAGTTCCTGAGAAACAGGAGAGAGATGAGGACACGGCTGTTCAGTTTCAGGCACTTGCAGTAATTTTATTAAAGTTTCACTTTTAAACACACTCTTGTATTAAGTTCTGTTTTTTTATGTTCAACATATTCAGTATTCAATGTCCTTTGAGCATTCTCAATGAATTTCAGTGTCCATGTCAATATCCTTCAGTCTAAAGTCCATAGCAAAATAACATCTCTTTTCCCAAAATACATGTTCACTTACTCTTCAGCATAGTGTTATTAACCTATTTATCAAAAATGAATTACATAGACAATGGTATTTTAACCAGCTTATTGTTAAAGTTACTTTCATGAAAGTATTTTACTTCGTTTCAAATCATAACAGTACTGCATTTTACCCTCATAAACCCAAAGTGCTTAATGTAAACAAAACTCGTTTTTAAACAGTCACCTTTTTTCCTTCATGAACACTCATAGCAAAAACACAATGGTTGGGACCTTACAGGCGGCAAAATAAACGATACACATCGACATTGTAAGTTTCTAAAACATTACTGAGGCGTACGTTCACGTGGGGAAGGCGCGTGCATTAAACTGAATTGGTTTCCACTACCATGCATGTCGTGCGTGATCACTGCACTGTTAAACGGCTAGACTTTGCCTTCGTTGCAAACTTACTTCAAACAAAATCACAAGAAGTCTACTTCGAAAATTACTTCACTAAAACAGTTGACAAACATCCCAACTACATTTCAGCAGGGCTAATCCCAAATTTCAAAGCATATTTGTACATTTACGAACCTGAGAAACAGGAGAGAGATGAGGACACGGCTGTTCAGTTTCAGGCACTTGCAGTAATGAAGGGAAAACGCAATGCAAGTCACTAAAAACGGAAACCGCCCTCGCCCCCTGCTGGCATGGAGCAAACATTACAAGATACACATTTCAATATGGAAATAAACCACTGCATTAAGAAATGCAAACTCTTTGGGGTACCTTTTTCAAAACAAATTACAATAAGTTGTATTCAAAATAAAAGACAATTATCTTCTTGTTACTCTTTTTCATTAACACAAAATGTGACACTTTTGTGGTCGTCACACACTCCCCGACAAAAAGAAATGGGTCCCACCATTTTCTACTCAACTCTTACAACTTAAAGTTCTCTTTCTCCTAACAGGTGACAGGAAAGGGTAAGATGTATGGGTGTGATGGGAAGAGATAAGGCATGTATGTAAAGGGGGAATAAGGTGTGGAATAGGGGTTGAAGGGGAATGTTGGAATTGTGTAGGGAATGAGTGGATGCATGGGTTGTGTAGTGTGTGGTGTGGTGTAAGCAGGTGAGTGCAAGTCAGCGTTTGCCATGTTAACTCTAGCTTGTGTTGCCAGTGTGGGCTGACCAAGTCTCTCATATGTCAAGATTTGTCTAGGTTGTCGGTCCCGACTTGACCTTCTGACCTCTGTCTGTTGGTCTGGCATTGCATTGACCAGAGGCTGCTCTTCCTGGACAGGCTCTGGAGCCTCAGCATATCCATCTTGCTCCTCCGGTCTCGCATCATCAGACTGGACTTCATCCTGTTCAGGTTCCATGATCTCTGCTTCCCTTACAGGTACTGGTTCTGCTTCAGGTAAGCAATCAACGTCAACTCTCACCTCTTCACGTACAGGTACTGGAATCGGGCGACTCACAGTGATGGCTGGTCGTTGTGGTGGGGCTACGGTAGGTACCTCCTGTATCCTCTCCGCAGGGATCCTCAGCCAGTAACGGGGACCATCAGAGTCGGAGTTCGAGTCAGAGTCTGAATCTGCTTGCGGTGGGTCCACACGCTCTGGTGTCTTACGTCGGGTCTGTCGTTTCCTTTGCTGGGTTGTCTTCTCAGGAGCAGCCCGTCGTGGAGGCTCTTCGACTGGGAGGTCATTCACGAGTAAGAGCAGATTGCGATGGAGCGTTCTGGTCTTTTTCTGGTCCCCAGACTCGGGATACACTACGTACACTGGGTTATCAGCAAACTGTTCTTTCACGACGTAGATGGCCTTCTCCCAGTAGGATCGTAGCTTTCCTGGTCCACCACGCTCACTGAGGTTCCGGACTAAGACTCGATCGCCAGGCTGTAGCACCACTCCTCTTGCTCGCTTGTCATAGAGCACTTTGCCTTTGGCGCTGGCCTGCTTGCTGTTCTCACTGGCAATTCGATAGGCTTCAGACATATGTTTTGCCCACTTCTTTGCGTATCCTTTCGGCGAGTCAGGCTCTGTGTCTTCAAGCAATCCAAAGAGCAGGTCAATGGGAAGACAAGGATGACGCCCATAAAGGAGGAAGAAGGGCGAAAAGCCTGTCGACTCATGGCGAGTACAATTGTACGCATGCACAACTCTCGGGATCTGATCTTTCCATCTTTCTTTTTCTTTGTCAGTCAACGTTCTCAACATCTGCAGGATCGTCCGATTGAACCGCTCCGCCGGGTTTCCCTGGGGATGGTAGGGCGTTGTTCTGGAGTGACGGATGCCTGACAGCTGCTGGAGAGTACGGAACAGCTCATTCTCGAATTCACGGCCTTGGTCGTGGTGCAACTTAGAGGGATATCCAAAGCGGGGGATGAAGTCATTAAAGATGCGCTCGGCCGCTGTCTTTCCACTCTTATTCTTTGTCGGGTAGGCCTGAGCGAACCTTGTAAAATGATCAACGACCACTAGGATATACTCGTAGCCACCACGGCTGGTCTCCAGATGTAAGTAGTCGATGCACACTAACTCTAGTGGTGAGCTTGATGTGATACTACCCATCGGGGCACGAACATGAGTAACTGGCTTCTTTGACTTTATGCATGGACATTTCTTAGTGATATGGTCTTCAATCTCTTTTGCCATGAATGGCCAATAGAATCTCTCCCTGGCCAGGTCCAGGACTTTTTCTGTGCCAACGTGAGCCATGTCATTGTGGAGTTTCTTCAAGACAAGGTCTTTGTACTTGGCGGGGAGCACGAACTGCTTTCTGCCGTTGGCACGCCTGTACAGGATACCATTTTCCAAAACAAGCTTTCCCCATTCATGGAACAGTCTTTTAGTTGCTCCACTCGCAGCTTTCCGTATCTCATCAGTTAAGGGTGTACCTGCCTCTTTCAACTTAATCATTTCACTGATGGCTTCGTCTGCACGCTGCGCTTCCGCAAGCTCATCATGACTGATGGTTTTCAAGTCATCAAAAGAAGGAGACGGGCCGGCTTGGGAGTTGATGTTCAGAGCTGCAACCCAGGCTACATCTTTCTGCTTGGCTACTTTACTCCCATCCCAGACAGCGCGAACCACATCTTCAGAACACTCTTTAGTGCAGGACTCACTGTACGCTTCGATGTCTAACGGGAGACGCGACAGCGTGTCAGCGTCTATATTGGCCTTTCCAGGTCTGTACTTAATGTCGAATCTGAAATCTGAGAGCTCCCCAACCCACCGATGGCCTACGGCGTTTAGCTTTGCTGTGGTCATTACATAGGTAAGGGGATTGTTGTCCGTGTATATCGTGAAGTGAGGTGCATAGAACAGATAATCTCTGAACTTTTCACATACAGCCCACTTCAGGGCAAGGAACTCCAGTTTCCCACTGTGCAGATGGTAGTTTCGCTCAGCTGCAGTTAAGGTCCTAGAGCCGTACCCGATGACTCTCAACTTGCCATCCTGGTGTTGGTAAAGGATTGCGCCCAGTCCCTGGTCAGAAGCATCTGTGTGCAGTACGAACGGTTCGTTGAAGTTGGGGTACGCCAACACAGGGGGGCTAACAAGGAGAGACACAAGTCGGTCAAGGGCTAGCTGGTGTTCGGCGGTCCACTCCACGGGTGTTCTGGATGGTAGTTGTGGACCTTTGCTTTTCCCACGCTCTACAGCTGCTTGTCCTGGCTTGACTTGTAATAGCTCATAGATGGGTTTCGCTATCCTTGAAAAGTCCTGGATGTAGGAGCGGTAATAGCCCAGGAAACCGGTGAGCTTTCTCACATCTCCAACTGTCTGTGGCGTCCTGCTGGCTAATGATCGCACTGCATCCAAGTCTTTGGGATCGATCCTCACTCCTTGAGCTGACACAAGGCGTCCCACGTATCTCACTTCTCGGCGAAACAATTCACACTTCTCCGGTCTTAGCTTCACCCCGTGTCTCTGAAGTGCTCGGAGTACTTTGCGGACCCCTTCCACGTGCTCGTCGAAGGTTTTTGCATAGCAAAGCACATCGTCAAGGTACGGGAGACAGCAGTCATCTCTCAAGGGACCTAGCATCTCTTCCATACTCCGCTGGAAGGCTGCGGGGGCGTTTGAGAGGCCAAATGGGATACGGACCCATTCGTACAGTCCCCAGGGAGTAATGAAAGCGGTGAGGCGTTGAGAGTCTTTGGCAACGAAACCTTGATGGTAGGCTTTTCCTTGGTCAAGGATGCTGAACCAGGAGTAGCCACCAAGGGTGTCTGTCAGGTCTTGTATCCTAGGTAAAGGATGTCGATCAGGGATGGTTTTCTGATTCAAGAGACGATAATCTATGCAGAGGCGGAGCGCACCATCTTTTTTCCGGACACAGACCACTGGCGCCGAATAAGAGGACTTTGACTTCACTATCCAGCCTTTCATCAACAAGTCTTGCACATACTCCTTCACCTCCTTAAACAGTGGCTTGGGTACAGAGGAGTACGCTCTCTGCACTGGAATCTCGTCCTTGAGGTTGATCGACATCTGCAAACTGGGAATACAGCCGATATCGTGACTGTCTCGAGCGAAAGCAGCTGATTCTTCCCACAGCATTTTCTTAACTTTGTCTTGTTCTTCTTCACCCAGGTGGCTGAGGTCCACCGGAGGCTGCCACAAGCCTAGAGCAGTCTGAGCAGCTGGTGTTGTTGCGGCATTGGCTGCTACTTTGGGCCTGGACAGTTCCTGTGGGTTGGTCTCAATCACCCTAGCAACAGCCTGGACACTTCCTAGAACAGTCTTTCTCGGTATGATCACAGGGTGCTTGGTGCAATTTCTTACTGGTATTGTTACATAAGGTCGCTTCGCTGACTGCATTTCGAGCAGGCCCTCCCCAATCTCAAGTTCTGTAAGCTGGGCGTTGTTTTCCTCAGGTTCAAACAAGAGAAGGGGGTCTGACTGATCGACAGCTGGCGGGACCTGACACTTAACCCAAGCAACTTGTCCAGCTGGAACTGCAGTATCGTAGTTGCCAGTTCTTAACAGTTTGGGACACGTGGCGGGTTTGCCTGTCTGGATGAAGTTCACCAATAGCCCCACCTGATCCACAGAGGCAGATATGGAGTCAGAGAGGAGTGTGGTGAGGGCTGGAAGGAGCTCTGCTGGTTTATCCTGGACGACTTCCTCGAGTACATTGAAACCAAGAATTGGTCGTTCAAGGATAATGCTACTGATGAGGAAAGGCACCATTATGGATTGGCTAAGAGCCCAATCTCCGGCAAAGCTGACTGCGATGAGGACCCAGCCATCAAAAGGAAGGACTCCTCCATTCACAGCTTGTATTTCCAGCTCTTCGTCATCAAAGATCTCACTGAGGGGCCTCACCGGTGCATCCGGTATATACTTCTTCTTCCAGATTCGATCGATCATGCTCACTTGAGCTCCGGTGTCTAACAGTGCATCGACTGTCAGGCCATTCAGGTCACATCGTGCGAGGGCTTTGGCACCTATGAACTTGGCTAGGCGCCTGCTTGTTTGAGTGGGTAGGGAAAGGGGGGATTGGGTGTCATCATCATCGTGTACTTTAGGCCTTTTATTCAGCAAACTCTCTTTAGCATGACTCTCTGCGCTGAATACATTGCACTTCACACTGTGGGACTGAACATGAGACCCGGTCACTGATTGTCCCGTTGCAGCGACCGGTTCCAGTTTTCCTGACGCTTCGGCTTCAAGCAGCCTACTGCTCTGTGGCCGCCCTCACCACAGTTAAAACAGTGAGTGCAACCTGGGAGGCTCTTTGCGAGGCAATTAGCACAGCCATATGACTTGGGCTTCTTTGGTTCTACTTGAGCTTTGCAGTGGTGGCAGGGCTCGGAGCTATGAGTCTGCTGTGGCCGTTGCAGTTGCTCAACCTTAGTCATTAACTGTGCTACTTGTTCAGTTAGCTGCTGGAGTGCATTAGCCTTTGGTTGTTTATCTGGAGCATCTTTCTTTGCACCACTGCCTTGTGCAGCTGCAACTTCGACCTCCACTAGCTCAGTGCTTTGCACGCTTACTTGTTTCTGTTTCACGTCTGGTCCCAGACGTCTCTGTCGCTCATTCTCCGTGCTTGTTATCTTCATCATTTGTTTCAGAATTGTCTCATCAGACACACTGTTGTCAGAAAGCATTGGTTTCAATTCTCTGCGTATGTCATCGTGTTTGTGGCTAAGGCCTTGATATATGGTGTGTAAGAAAATGTCTTGAACTGTGTTCGCATTGTACTTAACTTCAGTGTCAGCATGTTTTGACGCAAAGAGGATCTTTTGCTTCAGACCAATGACACGGTACAGGAACTGTTGGGGGGTCTCACTGTCATTTTGTTTCGTGCACATCAACTCTTGGAAGAGCTCCGTGTTGCTTCGGCCTCCTAAATGAGACTGCAGGAAGCCCTTCAGCTCATCTATAGTCAAATCATCTTTGTGCATTAGCATGTCTTTGAAATGCCCTGGTTTCATAATTCGGAGAACACCTCTCAGTATTTCAGTCTCACTGAAGCAGTCTTTTACGCCATCTTCAATTTGTCTGCATAAGTTGCTGTAACTTAGGTCTGAGCTCTGATCACCGATCTGCCCACCTTGAACCTTGAACTCACGTCGCAGCATTGAGAGCTCTCGAAGGGGCACGACTCGGTCATGTTTGTCATGTGTGCTTCGTTCAGGGGTATGTTGTTCAGGTGTGTGTTTGGTGTCAGGTGGTAGTGTAGAGAGTAATGGTGTAGGGTGTGGTGTAGGTGTGTGAGTGGGTGGTGGTGTGGGGTTGTTAATGTATTGTAGCAAACTAGTGAGCATTTTCTGTAACTCGACTGTGTCTGCGTTTTGTGTAGTTGTGAGAGGGTGTGCGAGTGGTGGAATGGTAGTTGGTAAGAGGACAGCCGGGCTGACCTCAGCTGTGTGGGTTATATTAGTGTTAGGGACACTGGGCACCATCTCATCAGTAACTACATTCTCACTTAACTCTGGGGTTGACGTTACACTATGCACATCATCTGCAGTTGTCTTAGACTCAACATTACGAACCTGAATTACATTATTCACGGTATCATTCAACTCTAACAACACAGCCATACCTGAATCCTCAGATTGCATGAGAGTGTCACTGTTCATGAACGCTTGGATGTACTCAAAGCAGCTGTCTTCCTCGCCAACCTGAAGCGTAGATGCATCGTGCCCCGAAACAGGACCAACACTCTGAGCCAGTTGGAAAAGTTCATCGGCCGTCAGAGTGAGCAGACTCTTCTTGATGTCCCACATCAAGCCTCTTCTCTCACCGTCCGCCATGACTGCTTTTCCGTCTTCCTCACTGTTAGTCGCTCCTCCAGGCAGCTCTTTCACCCGTGGCTCCAGGTCTGGTTACAGCTGCGTCGCACCGCCACTGCTTCACAGGCACTCGTTGTGGTGGATGCACAGCCTGTGCATCTGGGATGATGGATTGTTGAGGTAGGTTGTGTCGTCACACGCTGAAGAGTAGACGAGGTGCTGACATCTCAGGTGTAGAGCCCAATCTTCCTCCAGATGCATGGACTGAAGCGTCGTCAGCTGCCGAAACGCTTCACACGGCTGGTTCTGGTTGTACTTGTCGCCTGCGCATCTGACGCCGATCCCCGGGCGGGCCACCAAAAATCTGTAACGGGTACCGTAGCAACGGCACCTTGGTTGACAGATAAGTTCCTGAGAAACAGGAGAGAGATGAGGACACGGCTGTTCAGTTTCAGGCACTTGCAGTAATTTTATTAAAGTTTCACTTTTAAACACACTCTTGCATTAAGTTCTGTTTTTTTATGTTCAACATATTCAGTATTCAATGTCCTTTGAGCATTCTCAATGAATTTCAGTGTCCATGTCATCACAAAATCACAATATTCTTCAGTGCAAAGTCCATAGCAAAATAACATCTCTTTTCTCCAAAGTACATGTTCACTTACTCTTCAGCATAGTGTTTTTAACCTATTTATCAAAAATGAATTACATAGACAATGGTATTTTAACCAGCTTAATGTTAAAGTTACTTTTAAACTTCTCATGAAAGTATTTTACTTCGTTTCAGATCAAGACAATACTGCATTTTACTCTCATAAACCCAAAGTGCTTAATGTAAACAAAACTCGTTTTTAAACAGTCACCTTTTTTCCTTCATGAACACTCATAGCAAAAACACAATGGTTGGGACCTTACAGGCGGCAAAATAAACGATACACATCGACATTGTAAGTTTCTAAAACATTACTGAGGCGTACGTTCACGTGGGGAAGGCGCGTGCATTAAACTGAATTGGTTTCCACTACCATGCATGTCGTGCGTGATCACTGCACTGTTAAACGGCTAGACTTTGCCTTCGTTGCAAACTTACTTCAAACAAAATCACAAGAAGTCTCTTTCGAAAATTACTTCACTAAAACAGTTGACAAACATCCCAACTACATTTCAGCAGGGCTAATCCCAAATTTCAAAGCATAGTTGTACATTTACGAACCTGAGAAACAGGAGAGAGATGAGGACACGGCTGTTCAGTTTCAGGCACTTGCAGTAATGAAGGGAAAACGCAATGCAAGTCACTAAAAACGGAAACCGCCCTCGCCCCCTGCTGGCATGGAGCAAACATTACAAGATACACATTTCAATATGGAAATAAACCACTGCATTAAGAAATGCAAACTCTTTGGGGTACCTTTTTCAAAACAAATTACAATAAGTTGTATTCAAAATAAAAGACAATTATCTTCTTGTTACTCTTTTTCATTAACACAAAATGTGACACTTTTGTGGTCGTCACACAACCAGCCCATAGAACCCAACAGACCTAATCAGAGACAAATCCTGCAGGCATGCTTGTAGCGGTGAAAAAAAAGAGACATGCTGTGCGAGCCCACTGTTTGGAGACTAATTCATGATATGTTATTCTTGGAGTTACTTCAAGCAGCAACTTTTTTGCCTCCTAGGCAGCTCACAAACTCATTCTGATGCTCATCACTATTCCAGGCCGTGTCCATACACAGCAACAGACAGCAAGTACAATGAGTGTTACTTATGTACAATGTATTCTACTTATGTACAATGTATTCTACTTATGTACAATGTGTTCTACTTATGTACAATGTGTTCTACTTGTGTACAATGTGTTCTACTTATGTACAATGTGTTCTACTTGAAACCAACTTTAAAAGATTGGATACAATGTTTTGCGAACGTGTTAACACTTTTAAAAAAAAATGGCGAAAATTGTGCATGTAGCACGCAATACTCAAAAGGCAATTTTCAAAAACACTCATTCCTATAATAGCCTACGGTAGATCAAATGTAGCCTGGCCATGACATCCTATGTACTCCAACCAAAGATTTTGGGTCTGCATCTAGTCTAGCGGAACCCTCCTAGCTCGGTTCGCTCACTGTTTATCCAATCAGCAAACAGTTGAGAGTGGTGACGCAGAACTCACCCGCGAAATCCGTTACTGATTGGTTAAGGTAACACTATTCACACTTTTGTTTTGTTATTTGTATGCTTTTGCAACACTTTATCAATATGGTAATAAAGCACAATATGGGTTTTAATTTGAATTCGGAACTCCAATGAATTTAAATGGTAGAGTAAGATCAGACCATCTGCCACCCTCCACGTAGACGGATTCCTCTTAGCTTTCGCCAGACTGTTTGACAGAGTCAACAGTCAGCTTTCGCCCAAGCTGGATCAAATGTGCCTGCCCTGCACACTCTGTGTTTCTGTAGTATGTTTGCTCTCTCTTTCAAACCAATAAAGTAGTTCTTTCAGATTGATGTCCACACTACCCACCGTGGCACTCTTGTCACACCTGTCATGGAGTTGCGGTTATAGAGCGGCTAATGTCCTCAGTGTACTTTAACACTATTTGCTAGCCTGTCTGTTAAAGCTGACCAGGCCATAGCAGCTATTACAGATGAAAGTACAACATCGATTCGAAAATAAAATAATAATAAATATATAAAACAGGTTTGCTCATACATTTTACGCTGACATTCGCAGGCATTGGCAGAAATGTCAGCCTCCTGACCGGTTGACATCTCTATTTTTAATGGCTGCCGTCCTCATGACTAATATCTATTGATTGCGGTTGTGACAGTGTGACATGCACTACGTGGAACAAGGGCGAATACTTCAGCATTTATGATGATGTCCATCGCCCATTTGAGGGATAAGGAGACTCTGAAAGCATCCACATACCACACCTGGGCTTGTTCAATTGGAACTGAACTTAACATTAGATGTATGACATTCATTATGTCTAACTGTTGTGAGTTTTTCTTTTACTTCAGACATGTATTTTTTTCTTTTAGCTGACATGTTTCAACAATGTTTCATCCATGTGACCCTCTGATGAAAACAGAAGCTATACCGTCGAAATGTGTCGGGTAAGATAAAAAAAACCCTTGTACATGTCTTAAGTAAAAGAAAAGCGTAATAAACAACGCTTGAAAACCATTACGGGGAAGATGGCTTGATAAGGCACTGCCAGGCCACCAACTTGTCATCACCCTCATTGTTGTCCCTTCTCTCTGTTTGCTGTCATGGCAGCAGAAACAAGTCAGCAGGACCCCCTGACATCTTCTTGACTGTTTTCTTTTCTTCCGTGCACATGCAGGCGAAGGAGCGCCAAATTACACATCACCTCAGATTTAAGAGTGGAGGTATGGAGGGAGGCTGAGAGAACACCTAAGCATTAGTATTAGCTGTCAGGGGCGAGGGGCTTTTTGAGCTACACACAATGCCGCATGGAGCTGTAAAATCTCACCCCTGATGGATGACCGCTGGTGAACACAACGCATCCCACAGCACACACAGCAGGGCAAAGATATTGCATTTCTGCAAGCATGGGTATAGGACACACAATCGCTATGGAGGCTGAGGGAAAGATTACTACACAGTTTAAACAAACACAGTGTTAATTAAAAACTGAGAGAGTACTCAGGGACCAAATACAAGATACTATAAGATGTTAAATTGATTCTTACAGTGTTGAGTTAACTCTGGTTTGTACTGTGTACACAACGCAGAGGGAATAACATGTAATAATAATAATAATAATAATAATAATAATAATAATAATAATAATAATAAACATTTTGTTATCATGCATGGAGAGGATACTCACATAGCTAATGGCATATGTATATTTTAAATTCACTTCGTGTTGGTAATATTGTAGAATGTCTGAGAATGAAAGATGCAGCACATATTGTGGATTTCTATTGATGCCTAAGCCTTTTATCTACCACAGAGCAATTTCCCAGAGATGGTCTCTGAATGATAACCTTGTATTCAGAAGCATATGCAGGTTATAGAATATAGTTACATCTTTTTTTGATGCATAGCATTCATAGCATAGCATGCATAGTTTCATTGGGAATTTCCTAAAGGCTGGAGCTGTGGGTCGACATGATCACAGTCACGGCACTTCAGTTCTTTAGAGTCCTTTCCTTTGCATGATCTGTGGAGTAAATTTTCCTGCACTTTGGGTCAGTGAACATGTGAATCAGTGAATCTATGAACTACTGTAGTAGTACGATAGAGAGTGGAGCTGTGGCTGGCCTGCCTGTCAAGATGGCCCTTCAACTGTTGAATCGGTCAGTTTTCACTGTGACTCAGTGACTACGTGACTCAGTATTGGTAAGAGGATTGCGTACAATGAGACAACAATGAGGGTGATGACAAGTTGGTGGCCTGGCAGTGCCTTATCAAGCCATCTCCCCCGTAATGTTTTTCAAGCGTTTATGCCTCCACCCCCTATGGCCGCTGACAGCTTTCATCGGGCCCGGGAGAAAGTCATGTGAAAGGACCTCTCCACTCAATGCATGCAATGTAATATGGGTCCCAATTCTGGGCTCCTTCTCTTCCTTGGCCTGAGACAACAAACATGTCCCTGTGCCTGGCTTCCCTGTGCCTGGCTGCCATATTGATAGCATTGGGGGCGATGGAAGCTCAGGTGGTAGAGGAGCCGTTCGGCAACCCAAAGGTTGCAGGTTCGAGCCCCGCTCGACTTGACTCCATCGTGGTGTCCTTGAGCAAGATACTTAACCCCAAGTTGCTCCTGGTGGCGGGGTGGTACCCTGCGTGGCAGCCACGGCCACCGGTGTGTGAATGGGTGAATGTGAGGCATACAATGTGAAGCGCTTTGAGTGCTCGAAGGAGTGGAAAGGCGCTATACAAATGCAGTCCATTTACCATTTGTTGTTGGCAGCAGTACAGTCAGTGGCATCAAGTGAAGTAGTATGAACTGATGGTTAACGTCACAGCCTTCAAACAGTAGACTACCAAGTTTACTATTACCTCTTTGCCACTGCCGTGTCGTGCCCAATCGAAAAGCAAAAAGTGGCAGCTGAGTCACACTGTTTCTAGCTGTAGGCCTACCAGAAAACTGGCAGTGGAAAGAGGCAGAAATGGCAGTGAGAAAAACAAACATGTTTCTTTTCTTCACTGGAAGAGGAAAGAAAAGAAAAGACAAAAAAAAGAACACGAATGACCTTACAACACTAAGGCATGTTGCCACGATGGTATTGGTACAGTTTGAGCTGAAGGTGTCTGACTCTTTTTTTTATTTCTATTTTTCTAGGAAAGGATTGCCATAATTCCAAGAGGAAAATGGCAACAGTACATAGCTGTACAGAAACCACACAATGGCAGTCTAATAAAGTCTCTCTCTCTCTCTCTCTCTCTCTCTCTCTCTCTCTCTCTCTCTCTCTCTCTCTCTCTCTCTCTCTCTCTCTCTCCCCTAATGGGGGCCCTGATGGGGGTGGTTAACTTTCAGTGTTTTCTTAGAGCAGGTGTTGTGATGCAGGCACAGGCTACAGTAAATGAGGGAAGCAGCAGCAACAGCAGCAGAGGTGGCCTGCTATCTGCTGATCAGCATAAATACCCCCCCCCCCTCTCTCTCACAGACACAAACACAAACACAAACACAAACACAAACTCGAACACGAACACGAACGCGCACACATACACGTACACGCACACGCACACGCACACGCACAAACACATCCTGGAGGAAATGAATTAGCAGTGTATTAACAATAAAAGCAGCACATCCTATCGCTCCCTCTATGGACCATTTGCTCATTTCAGTTTATTGTGTGTCAGCATTATGTGTTTGTGTGTGCGTGTGCATGAGTATGTGTGTTTGTGTGTTCATTTACAGTATTTATTTTTTATTTGTTTTACCTTTTTTATTTAGGAAGTTGAGGTACAACCTCTTCTTCCAGGTTGTTTTTTAAATGTATTTTTTAAATGGGCTTTTTCGCCTTTATTTTAGACAGGACAGTGAAGAGCGACAGGAAGTGAATGTGGAGAGAGAGACCGAGTAGGGATGGCATTGGCAAATGACCGGCGGTGGATTCGAACCCTGGGTGCAAACCTTGGGCATGCAAGCCCAAATGTGGGGGCCTAGCGTGCTGCACCCCCCCCCCCCTCCTCCAGGTTGTGTGTGTGTGTGTGTGTGTGTGTGTGTGTGTGTGTGTGTGTGTGTGTGTGTGTGTGTGTGTGTGTGTGTGTGTGTGTGCGTGCGTGCGTGCGTGCGTGCGTGCGTGCGTGCGTGCGTGCGTGCGTGTGTGTGTGTGTGTGAGAGTGAGTGTTGGAACACATTTCCTTAACACAGTGTTTCCCATGCTACCGTAAATGTAGAGTGTTTTCCTCTTACTCCATGTAGCCACATAATATTGTACACTTCAGTTTGACTCCTCTCACAAAGTTTCCTTTTTGATTGAGGAACAATGTAGCCACATAATGTTGTACACTTCAGTTTGACTCCTCTCACAAAGTTTACTATTTGATTGATGAACAACACACCATAGTAAAAGGTCAGTTCATGTATCATAATCCTATCAATGTAAACTGGGTAAATGTCACCTTAACAAAGAACAACAATGCCGGATAAGAGTGGTGAGGAGTTGCATCTTTGTTGAGGGTCATGAAGGGCGTCTGCTTTTGAAATAAATGCTTATGTAGATCATGAATCATAACAGGATGATTTATGCAACGGGAGTGAGCGCACCACCACCGGCTTTCACTGGAGATCTCAAGGGGCCTCCGCAGTCTTCAATCCCAACGACTTTGAAGTTCATCTTTTTTCATCCCTGTGCAGTAATATATTCAAGTCTGTGTATTTGTGTGTGTGCGTGCGTGTGTATGTGTGTGTGTATTTTGATATATACGGTGTGTGTGTGTGTGTGTGTGTGTGTGTGTGTGAATACACTCTGTGTGTGTGTGTATGTGTGTGCGCGCGCGTGCGTGCGTGCGTGCGTGTGTGTGTGTGTGTGTGTGTGTGTGTGTGTGTGTGTGTGTGTGTGTGTGTGTGCGTGCGTGGTTAGTGGTACTGTGTGCTGTCAAAGATCTCATTTGTACTCCCCTTTTTCTCCATAGACGTTCTGCCAACACTTCCTCTTCAGTTGGCACTTCTGGTTACTTTATCAACCTGCCTTGATCACGGCACCTCAGTGATGTGCTCTCCGGGTTCCCATGGGAACCAGTCTCCGTGGGTGTATGCATGGGGGCTCATTAATTAATTGCCAAATGGCAAACTGTTACAGTGCCTGCTAAGAGCTAAGAGCAGGCTTGAAGCACATGGAGGATGAGACAGAGATGCATATCTTTGTGTATACTTCCCTGCCAGTGGAAATGATAATGATGATGATAATATTCATGACAGACTTTAAAAGTAGGCCTTTTATTTACCTTTAACGAGTTTTGTGTGAATTGTCTCTTTACAGCGGCAGATTGGTGATTTTTCAGCTCAACTGAGATGCATAAATACAATTGTTTGTTGGTGCAGCTTATGTGTCTTTTCCTATCTCGTGAAGTTTAATGAACAATGAAATTCAGAGTTTGCTGTGTTTTGTAGACATTTCTCTAGCAAATAAAATGTCTTTCCCAGCTCAGCTGCCAACATTATGTAAAATGAGAAGACACTTAGAAGGGGGTTATTGCTTGAAACGTGCTCGTTTGGCAACCCAGTGCTGTGTGAAGATGACTTGATCTTTATGTGTCTTCATGGGTCATCTTCATAGCAAACAAAGTGAGGGAACTGCTGGTATATATTAAAGTTTATGGTTCTTTTGTATGAGTGTGAAACTTAATGTAGACATTTAAACGATATAATGGAAATAGAAAATGTGAGCAGAGAAAAGAGAGAGACAGATGGAGAGAAAGAAAAAAAGTCAAGGAGGCCAACAAAAAGAGACAAACTG
Organism: Engraulis encrasicolus; assembly: GCF_034702125.1. Lineage (NCBI taxonomy): Eukaryota > Metazoa > Chordata > Actinopteri > Clupeiformes > Engraulidae > Engraulis > Engraulis encrasicolus. Next base: position 39,428,358 of record NC_085866.1, on the reverse strand, counting down.
TGAAAGCATCAGTGAGTCAGACAGAGAGAGAGAGAGAGAGAGAGAGAGAGAGAGAGAGAGAGAGAGAGAGAGAGAGCGCACGGCCAGATGTTTCCTCTCAAGAATGAAGTCATGCGTGTGATAAACACTGTCACTGTAGAATTCATAGCAGACACATTTCGTTTATATTCAGCCGAGGAGTGCTTACGACTGCCGTGGCATTGTAATGAACACCCAAATGTATTCAAGCCCCACTGCAGTGCACTCACTCTCAATCTTGTTCCTTGTTTCTTCTATTTTCTTCCTGCTCTCTCATACACTCGTTGAATAACTCAACATATTTAGCATCATTTTGACATAACCTCCCCTCAAGCCCTCCCCTCCCTCTCAAACAATCACAGAATAGCTCTGCGTACGTATTTAGCAACCATTTCACATAGTGCCACTACCCCCTTCCCCGAAAACAAAAAAAAACATCTCACTACACCTAACTGTTAATGATTAGTCTGTGGTTGTCAAGAAATACCATGTAGTGCAATAGCCTCCTTCACCTTTTGACACGGTCATATTGAGCGCAGTGGTGGCCTATGACCTGTAGCCTCCGCCATCCCCACCCCTCACCCCACCCAGTCGTAGCCCTTCGCCCTGACCGTTCATCCATCACCACAACCCACCACGCACGGATGCCTCAGCCTCACTCCTGTAAACACCCTTGGCTGGCTCCACAACACATCGCTCCACATCTTTGCCCCGCTGGGCTGGCTACATACTGTACACAGTTAATGTATACACCAAGTGAGCGTCGCACCTTTAAGTTTGTGGCTGGGAGGGTGCGTAAAGTTGAAGTAATACAGTAGTTCAATACAATAGTCGAGAAGGAACTCACACACCACTGATGCCGATGCAAAATTAAAGTGCTACCCAGTGTCATGCAAACCGTTTTCGCTCCTCAGACCATCATCAGGGCCGAACTTTTCAAATAAAAAGACACACCCCCTGATGCACGAATTCAGAAGGCAGGTTGTTCATTCAACCTTCAAGTTCTAGAATATGTCAATTAGATAAAACATAAACAGACAAACATATGATATAGGGCTGAAGAAAAATAATACTAATGCCAAAAGTGAAAAGGAAAAAATATACTGTATATCAATAAACCGGATAACACTGCCATCAATCAATATGTCACTGTCACTGCCATCATTTAACTGCATACACAGTTGAAAACGGCAGTGTTTATTCAACACGTACAGAGTACTGTGGGATCAGACACAATCTAGAAGATGTTGCAGTAAATCGACACTGTGAGTCTCTCTATGAGTGTTGACTTAGCACTGCATGTTTTACTGTGTAGCACGGCACATCAAGACATACACAAGCACACAAAAAACACATACACCAGAGAGGCTTCCTGCCGTTCAATGTTTACTTGCTTGTTGCCGTGCGGTTATGCACGCCGGCCGTGCTATTTCTCCGGCGCTGTCGTTTATCACACTAATGCGTCAGCTCCACTCTGCTGGCTGTTGCTGTATCCATTTTCCATTGTGTTGTTGACCGCCGCTTAGCCCAGTCGAAGTGCAAGCGTGCCTGTCAGCGGGGCCAAGGACTCGGTCCTGACCATCTGACTGTGTTGGCAAAACAATTGGGGTTTGAGTTTGCGCTACATCGAATGCTGGATGGTGTGTTGCAACCACCTGACAACACATTATGGCTAGTGATGCAAAGTGCTGCTGGTTAACCTTCATGTGACTTTGCCGTCTCCCACAATGCATCTGCAAAGTCTTACGTGACTTCCTCAAGGGTGCTCTGCCATATATAACGAGTACACATAAAATACAGTATGTGTGCAATGACACACACAGCGCACGCACACATGCACAAACACACACACACACACATACGGCCGCTCTTACATACACAGACACATAGACACAGACAGACACAGACAGACACACACACACACACACACACACACACACACACACACACACACACACACACACACACACACACACACACACACACACACACACACACACACACACACGTGCCACGCAAAGACACACACAGTACCCTTCTCTCTAGAGGTGCACTCCCAGAGTTACACATTCAGCCACAGACAAAGAACACACACACTCTCTCTCTCTCTCTCTCACACACACACACACACACACACACACACACACACACACACACACACACACACACACACACACACACACACACACACACACACACACACACACACACACACACACACACACACACACACACAAAGCATTAACAACCAAACGCTGAGCTTGGCCCCCGACTCTTGACCTGCGCTGGTGCTGCCATGCTTGAGTGCTTGTCAAGTCCGTAAACGTATGGAGTACTGTACGTACAATACAGTATTTCTCCCACGGGCCTGCAACACATCACATGTGTCTGGCATCTTGCAAGGCGAGGGGGGAAACTAAGGGTTGTTTACACATGGGCCTGCTGTTATCCTGCTGTGAGGGTTGATTATGATACGCCACGGTCCTCCTGTCCCAAGGGAGGATGGCGAACAGGCTGGGCCCAGGACAAAGCCATCTGAAAGGGCCCCCCACCAAATACATACAATGTAATGAGAACCCAATTCTGCCCCCCTCTGTCCCTGGGCCCTGGACAACTGTCCCCTTTGTCCCCCCCTGTCGGCTACCCTGCATGGGGCTGCTGTTAGCCTGCTGTGAGGGTTGATTATGAGACGCCACCGGCCCTGCTGTCCCAAGGGGGATGGCTGGAGGACAGGGGGGTGCGGGAGGGATGAGATGAGATCTCCGCCTCCATATTAGCAGGTATAGTGGTTCACACCGTCTAGCCCCGTTGGGAAATGAGCAGGTAGTTACTTTGCTGTGGCACACACCTGCCAATTCAATTTTGTCAGGGCAAAAAAACGTGTGTGGTGGGGACCTTGGAGTTTGTGTCTATGTATGAGTGTGCTTCTGTAAAAAAAAAAAAAGAAAGAAAGCCGCCACTTCCACTGCTGCATAGGCTGCCATCCAAAAATACCTGCTTTTGTTTGTGGGTAAATACAGTGCAGGAGTGTGAGTAATTCTAGACTTGTGGTCACATTCAATCTTGTTTTTTCATGCTCCAATACTTTTGTCCTTTCTCACCCTTTGGCTCTGCTGGGATGACTAATGTCTCATTTCTTTTTTTTTATTACCAAGACCAGGAGAGTGTTGCCGATGCCAGCCAGTCCGTCTACTGTCTCTCCATGAGTAAGCAGTGTTGTATGCCTGCTATGAACGACATGCTACGTGACCCTTATGGCTGGGAAGCTGGCATGCGATGTTTACATCAATTTTGTGTGCAGTAGAGTACCAGACACAACACGCAAACGCGTGCATACCATGCAACATTGACAGAGCCGTGAGGGGCGATCTTCTGAAAGTCCATGTTGAGGTTGCAGTAGAGTCTATCAATGATGAAAAATATTAATGAGAGGCCCATTGGTCATCAGCCCCATACACAGGGCCGCTGACAGTTTTTGCCGTGCCCAGGACAAAATGATATGAAAGGGCCCTTCTGGCAATACATACAATGTAATGAAAACCCAATTGTGGCCCCCCTGTGTCCCAGGGCCCGGGACAACTGACTCCTTAATCTCCAGTACTGTGGGTTGCACTCTGATCATTCTGAAGCATGCATGTGCACTCGGTCGCACCCAGTTGAATCTGAATTTTAGGCTCATAGCAAGCATATCCCCAGTCTAAAAGAATATTAAATGTTTCATACACTCCCACAGTGCTAGATGACTCTTTCAAATATCTTTCAGGTTGCTGCAGGATTGTCTTGGTACAACCTTGAGGCAGTAACATTTCAACGAGTAAAATTGTATCTGCTCCTTCCGCTTCTTGATTTGGATATTTGTGGGGATAATGGAGGCGTTTTACGCCTTAACACTTTCTTACAGTAAGACATGTGCAGGCTTCCAAGGTGCCATTGCTTGCATACAGGTTTCGCATTTGAAGTAGCTCTGCTGCGGCCTGCCAGGTGGAGCTTTTTCAAAAGCATCCAGAGTGTGAGGATCTCAATTTACACAGACTGCTACCCTAAGCTCTGCCAGACATCCCTTTTTTCTATTCATGTGCAACAGGACAGATCATCGCAATACAATTTGCACTGCTTTGAAATGATTTATGGTGACCAGATGGCGTGGGTAATCAGCTAAATATTAAAAGGAATTTGGGGGAGAACATTGTGCACATTGTTATCAGCAGTAACAATGGCAAAAAATCAGGAACATCTTTTCGGTTGTTATGAAAGTTTCATCTTGGTTGTTGATAACCTTGTTTGGACCATGTTGATGAGTTGTTCTAGACAGCTATGGTATCACCAAGTTATCCTCACAAAGATGCATCTAACAGCAGGTTTCTACAGTTCTGGGTCATATCCTCACAAATATGCATCTAAGAGCAGTTATCTAAAGTTTTGGGTGATACGAACTATTAGATGCACTGTCTCTGTGAAACAAACATGGTGCGCAGGACAACTGACTCCCTTGGCGCTCCTGTTGGCTTTCCTGGTTTTCTGAAAAATGATGTAGGCCTACAGTATGTAGTTTCAATTCAAATACAAATGGATGGAAGTCAATGGGAAGTCAAGTTCAAGTCAATATGAAAAAAATATCCCTGACAATGCATTTTAAAGCAGGTTACTTTGTGTCATAATGCCAATGGCTTCAAATTATAAGTGAAGAATCTGAGGCCGATGGTCCTGGATTGAATCACAGTGTTTCTTAACACCTTAGCCTTGGGTATAAAAAGAAAGTAAATGAGCAGAAAATGGAAAAGACCCATTTAGTTGGACAACTTCTTAAGATGAGATTGTGACAAACGGAAAAAGTTACGCTGATACTCAAGTGAAGTTCAAGTGGGAGATAAATAAATAAATACATTTAATCCTAAATCACAATGCCCTCAACATAATAGATGTTCCAATTCAAAGCACAAAGAAAGGGTAATGCCTAAAACTTGCAAATGGCATCTAAGGCCCTGGCATTTTCGTCTGAATGGAGGGTGCCAAATCTGACAAATGCTTCTTGTGGTGAGCCAGCGAGTGTGGTATTAAGACTGGCTGAGCATATGGGTTGTTGGCAACAAGAAAGTCGACCAATTTTTGGAGGAGGGAATGAGGGTGCATTAAAAGCTCTGTCTGAGCACTATCTCACTTTATCATACCAATACAAGAGTCCATCTTCAGTATGCTTTCCAAACAGCCATGGATATCTCTGTACAAGGGTCTCTAAAGATGCTGGAGATGACATGATTGTGTAACAGGAATTCTGCTGTTTTCTGTAAAGATGCTGGAGAGACATGTCGAGATGATTTTATAACAGGAATCCTGCTGATTTCCATGTACAAATTCATGCAACTTGTTCCTATTTCTAGTTCATAGACAGTGCAAAGTTCTATTATTGGATGCCAACATACTATGGTCGAAGGAGACTGAATTGGGCATGTTGAACATTGACAGCATGGGACCACTATGGGTTTATTGTTAGGCTATTTGATGCTGTTACACTATGGCGCAAACTACTGCATAGAGTATACATCTTTAGACTGGTTAAATTGGTTATCTTTATTGGATATGGGAAATTGTTTTAGTTTTGAAGCAATAATGAGCAGTTTTCTGGGATATATAACATTTAGCCAGTTATCTGAAATGCAGAAGTGTACAGTAAGATTGTTTGGCCAAATGACCCAATGGTTATAATAATTGTCATATCTGTTTCTAGAACATAGTCAAACCAAAGGAGACAAACTGTAAATTAATCATACTGTAAGAGTCTAGTCATATCTGACCAATGTTACATAACGTAGAATTTACAACATTTGTCAACATTTGTCATCATATTTAAACAACAATTAACATCAGAAAAGACCCTCAATAGTGTACTAGTCAATTGACAACATGACGAATCAATTTGACTATCTTGTCCATACACCATGACACAATGACTAACCATTCTGAAGGAACTGACAAGTTTATTGACACAAAAACATGCTTTTGAGAGACAAATTGAGGGATTTGAGCAAGCGACTGGGTTTTGTAAGTCATCAACAGTGTTTTGCCATTTGTTAAAATTGTTTGATAAAATCATATTTTGCTAATTGTGAGAGAGATTCGAGAAATGCTCCAGAGCAATTGAGACAAACTATAACAGTAAATGCCAGTCAGTCGAATTGACAGTCAGTCGAAATCGGAACTTAACTAGCAAGCAGTTTTTCTGAGTTGTTTGGCTTTCCTGAATTATCTTAAAATCACATTGTAATTAAAAATTGCTTGTTGGTTTGGGATTTGCCTGTGATATTTTGTGACATGAGCCAAACCAAGACAGGCCGGAATAATATTGACACATACCAATGGCTTTTATCCAAAAGAATTTACAGTTATTACAAGTTATTAGGTGCCTTGCTGAAAGGCATGTAAGCCATGGACTCCTAATGGTCAGGGTTAGATTCAAAGTTACTTGCAGGCCTCTGATCCAGTGCCACGGCTGCCTGTGCAACTGCTTGATCCTCTAGTTGATGCAGTAGTACATCCTGTGGACATCAAGGGTGAATGTCAACCATTAATAAGTGTTATTTGATGAATTATATATAGGTTAAATGTAATTTTAGTATACCACATAAAATTACTTACCTGTGGTATTGTTCTTGGGGCTGGATCCTGAAAACCAAAACCAAGTTCTATTAGGTCATTTTATCACAAATTACCTATTGCATACAGTTGAAACAGTTTTGCATACAGTTGAAACGTGTGTTAAACAAGTCCGACAGGCGGACAACAGATGCGTCCGTCTATGCCCGTTCTGAACCTTTTTTGCCCTTACTGTCTTTTCAAAATAATCCCTTACACTACATTTAGCAATGTGGGGACCTAAGGCGAATTTAGCTTAGGGGGGCCATCGGTCCATCCCATATCACATTTTTTTTTTTAACATAAAATCTCTATTTTTGTTATTTATTGACTTTTTAATCACGATTTTTTATTTTTTTTTAAATAATAATTACAAACATAAAAAACAGGCAAACATTACAACCCTTTCTGGACAGATTTCAATGAATAGGCTATTTGCAATTTTGCATAGGCCTACATTAAATAAACTAAAATGTGAAATTCTCTTTTCACTTTAATATGAGAGCAGTGATGTCCCCCCCCCTCACTGAAGTGTTATTTCATGTGTGTGCATGATGCTGTCACCTATTTGAAGTGACGTTGATGTTGGATTTCATGGAATACTTTTAAATGCCGCTTTGGGAAGAAAACAGAGTAGGCGACAGGTGAACTGTATTTCTGTCAAAACAGTGGTTTGCAGGCGTTTGCGTTTTCACGTGGATATTGTCTTCGTGGACCGTAACAGACAAACCGTAAGTTCCATAAACTAATCAATGAGACATTGGCTACGTGTACATGATGTTTTTAAGTCCGATTTAATAAATGCGATTTAAATAGATCAGATTAAGAGTTATTTTGCGATGTGTATACATGGCACTTTCACTTAAATGCGATTAAACGTCTGGGGAAAATAAAGCATTGCGATTGGACTGAGGACGCACGTGCTGAGCGAGCCAGATAAGGCACGGGGGCGTGGTTCAATGCCACCGAGATGCAGGTCATCTTCCCCACGAAAATCGTTGCCTCAGGCGGACTGAAATCACAACATTTCCCCCTTTCTCCCTGGATCATTTACAATGCTACATTAGCTACCCTGTTAGCATAGAAAAACGAGTGGTCAAATGGTAATGTGGAGTAACTTTGTTGTGCTTCATTACTTCGTGGGGCACTTTTACATCAATATATGGAAGCCACAACATTTATAGTCGCTTAGGGACTTTAAATTAAGCAAAACTTTCATGTGAAAATCAACAGGAAGTGCCGCCATGTTTTTCTCACTGGCAAAGAGAACGGCACAGACCTGTATTAACCTAGACTGGCAATGGGCGGTTCTAGCCAGTGGCAGCTTTTCGGATTGACAGGGCGCAGCCATCTTTGCCTTTTTCGCGCCCTGTGGGCTCCTCCCACAGACGTAGCCCCGCCTAGTGGAGACTATCGCAGCTGTGAGCCATAGGAATGCATACGATTTCAAACGCTGATTACAACGTTATCAAAGTGGGTTTCAATCATTTTTCGCAAGATTTTGACAAGTCGTAACGTCTAAATTCTCACTCCAATAATGAAATAACCCTCACTACCTCCAAACGTTTTATTAGAGAGCCTGAAGCTGAGCGGTCTTGCCAGATAGGGCGGTTTCCCGCCCAATCGGGGCCGTTGAGGAAGGCGGTCTGTGGGTAAAAATGGACGAAAATAATCAGTGTTATCTGGCAACCCCGAAGCCGACTGTTTTCGTTGCCGCTTATGCAGGTTTGTGGATATTTGTGACACTGAATCGGCCATGCTTACGTGTGTAAAGCTTATTTTATGTACTTAACTCAGATGTAATGACAACTGTGTATATAGATATGTATATTTCTTAAATAAGCCGTACGTTTCAGTGAAGCTACCGGTAACTGTGCTATTATTAATACCCCCCCCCCCCAAGGACGCTGAAGGTAACCTAGCAACAACACGGCACAGCACATTGCAGCTGTGAAAATAACGAGCCACTTGAGAGCGAGACTTTTCTAGAACATTAATTTATACTAGAGCTATTGTTCTAAAGACGTTACACATGGCCTGGTCCAACTTAACTAGTGAACCAGTGTTGCAAAAAAAATATTTTTTTAAAAACCCATCGGTGCATGACGTCATTACGTAATTACGGGAGTCTCCACTAAGATGGCGGACTACGATTCTGAGGCTCTGAGAAATCCGAAAATTTCGAGGGGCATTGCCAGTCTAGGTTAATACAGGTCTGTGGAGCACGGTCTCTTGGCCATAGAACTGAGCGACTGCCACCTTGTGGACACAAGAGGGAATCACAAGAGGGAATCACAATTCAGAAACTCATCACGGGAGGGCGGACGGACGGACGGACGGACGGACGGACACCAAAGCCTCTTATAGAGATGCGTGGGACGCATCTAAAAACGAGTGGTCAAATGGTAATGTGGAGTAACTTTGTTGTGCTTCATTACTTCGTGGGGCACTTTTACATCAATATATGGAAGCCACAACATTTATAGTCGCTTAGGGACTTTAAATTAAGCAAAACTTTCATATGAAAATCAACAGGAAGTGCCGCCATGTTTTTCTCACTGGCATTGCACGCATGAGCTCCAGGCCAAAACTGAGCGACTGCCACCTTGTGGACACAAGAGGGAATCACAAGAGGGGGAATCACAAGAGGGAATCACAATTCAGAAACGCATCACGGGAGGGCGGACGGACGGACGGACGGCGGACGGACGGACGGACGGACGGACACCAAAGCCTCTTATAGAGATGCGTGGGACGCATCTAAAAAGTTTTTTCCTTCACACCCTGGCATTGATCATTCCTGTTTTGGGCCATTTAGGGTGGTAATTCTTAACCATAGGGCCGCGGAACAAATTTGGGCTACAATCACAACCTTAAAGGAGCACAAGGTAGGATTATAAGTTTGCTCAGTACCCGTGACATGCCTGTCTCAAAATCTACACCATCATGGAAAAAATGCTGTTTAAATGAGCTCGTTGTGAGAATGCTTTTCATCACAGAATGCCAGCAGTTGATACAAATCTGAATGTGGTATGTTAAACGATTTTTCGTGAAGAAAGTGTTTCCCAAGACACTAGTACCGCTCTGTCCAAACAGACAGACGTCAAAGTGGTCGCAAGAATCATTGTTCACTTACTAATGACTCAAATAAGCATCGACTGACTCGGGAGTCGGGACAGTGATTAATTAAAAATGTAATCCTACATAAACCCCCTTTAAGGCCCGCAGACAAATTTCAGTGTTGCACCAGTGGTCCTCAAGGGCCATGTCACTGCACAGGTTGGCTGAAGTTTGTCTAACTCTGAGTGGATTTTATTCGGAATTACTGAATAAAAAATACCTTTATACCTTTATGTGTTACCTTTATCTGTAACTTAATTGCAGAATTGCAGTTGCCTCATAATGTCCAAGTGTTGTATACGGTAGTGTTTTCAGTCATCAGCATGTTAGCAATATTTTTTAATCCAAAATACTGCATAATACTGCTTTCATTGCAGTAATATTACAGCAACACTTCAGTTAAACGACTTTTTTTAAATAAGGGTGACCCTCTGCATTGAAAAAAATGCGCCTCAACATCAATAAAGTTAGCAAGCATTAAGTGGTCATCGAGTCAAAGCTAAATTAGAATGCTGGAGTGGCCATCACTCCTGATATGAATCCTATTGCTATTTTATGGACAGAGCATACTGGGCGGTCAATGCTTATCCCAAATGTAGACCTACCAGTTCTGTAAGGAGGAAGGGCCCAAACTTCCGGCTATACTTACAGTGAAAATACTAAAAACATTGCCCAAAATTAGAAATAAGAGTGTTACTGTGTTAAAGAACTTACTCCTTCTCTGCATTTGGTACAAAACCACCAACAAATGCAACAGAAAAATATGATTGTAAGAAAAATCTTTGCAATTCCGATTCCAATCATCGCAGCAGTGGATAAAGAATGTCCTGCATCACCATCAGGGTTATCTAAATATAAACATAAAAACATTAGTGAGCTTAACAACTTCTGCCATGTTCTGACTCAACAGACAGTAGTGCAACATACAAATGTAGTGGATTCTACAAACGTTTCTTTTTGATCTTCCATCATGTAAATGTGTTCACTACTCACCACAGAGAGAGGATAGGATGACCCCTGCAAATATCACTAATGTGGTCAAACTCATTTTTTCAACTTCACAAAGAGCCCTACGTGTCCGAAAATCCACACTGTCTCAGGAGCAACTAATGTCTGACTTTAAAGCAAAGCCCGAGTAACACTTGTCTTAATTTTGCATACAGATACCTAAGTCTGAATGATTAAATTGAACTTTTGACCAGAGCAATCATGGTAGCAAGAAAATGAAGTGAAACTATGAAATGAACGAGTCAGCTTTCAACACTCCGAATCCCCCACCCCGCACTAACCTACCCTACCGTACCTAAGGATTCTACAAAAGTTTCTTTTTGATCTTCCATCATGTAAATTTGTCCACTACTAACTCATCAAAGTTGAGCTGTCAATCAAACTCTGATTCTATTGCAAGAGGGGAGAGTGAATTCAACCAATTTTGGCACATTTATATCCTTTTTAATTCTAACGCACCAGACATAAAACCCCATTGAAAATGAATGGGATGCTATGTCTGGTGAGTTAGAATGTCATCACCTCCAAAGCACCTACACGTGGCATGGAAATCTACGGGTATATTGAAGAGTGAAGTGTGGGTCACCAGACCAAACAAACAAAAACAGCTGAGAGCAAAGCATCAAGGATATCTAGGCTTCCATAACTCCCATGCAATGCCCTGCCATTGACTTCAATGTTAAACGCAGCATTCCAGCTTATGACCAAGTTTTGAACATCGAAATGTAATTTAGAAGGTACCAAATGCCAACTGTTTTGATGTAAATGGGAAAAAAAGAAAGAAATTTGTATTACAACACTACAAAACTGTTTTGCGTAATAATTTGGAACAGAGCATTTTGGGCATTTTAAGTTTTTTGTTATTTAAAAAAATACCGTTATCATTGGAAGGTTCATTCAAAAACTTTTGAATTGTACTCTAATGGCCGATTACTTGAAAATTATGACGACTGTCATTTCTATTGATTATTTAGGAAAACGGCAAAAAATGTCATTTGCGTAATAATGTGAAATGCGGTGTACAGGAAGTATATTGTATATCCACTTCTTCCTGTCCAGGGGTGTGTTTCTTGATAGCATCCTGTAGATAACCAAGTTAGCAACTCACTTAATTGCAATGCAATTTCCCACTGACAACCTACTTAGGTTACTTTTTGATAACTAGTAAGCAATGCTTTGGAGAAATGGGGGCCTGATGAGGCTTCTTCCATTACAGATTTCATGCTCTGGTCTTGTGGAAATACCTGTAGCTTCTGCTGCTGTAAAATAATTGCCTCAAGATCTGATATCCTGTAGTTAACTTCTGAGAAATCCTATTTCTGCTCATAACAATTGCGGACATCATCTGAAATGTCACAGCCATGTAGACCGTTGCTGGATTTGTTGACAGCGCCTCATTTTCAGCCAGGTATGACCACTTAATTGGTGTCAGCACTCTTCATACAGTACACATCAGTGAGTAGAGTAGAGTAGAGTAGAGTAACTTTATTGATCCCCAGGGGGAAACTCAGGTATCCAGTAGCTTACACAAATACACAAAAGCCCACATGCACATTTCAAGACAAAAATAAACACAGGAATAGTCATCAGGGTGGGGAAAATAAAATACAATAATAGAGATAATAAATGTAGAAAAGGTAATTGTGCAAAAAGACATTCTGTGAGTTGGAATAGACCAAAGCAGAAAAAACATACTCTGTCAGTTAAGGTAGACAACAAGTGTTGATGGATACATCTATGATATAGTATAGTATGTAGAAGTAGGCAGTGTACAGAGTATGATAGGAGTTGAACATTCTTACAATGTCACAGTAAAGTACAGGTAAGTGTATTAGGCAAGCACACACACACACACACACACACACACACACACACCACACACACACACCACACACACACACACACACACACACACACACACACACACACACACACACACACACACACACACACACACACACACACAAAGAGGTTCCCCAGTAACTGGGCCAGCTCCGACAGATCACAGTCTTTGCTTGTGGTAAGCAGGAAAAACAAGTATGTCCAGTGGTCAAGGGTCAAAAGTTACTTAGTGCAGTTATTGGACAGGACACACACACACACACACACACACACACACACACACACACACACACACACACACACACACACACACACACACACACACACACACACACACACACACACACACACACACACCAAGAGGTTTCCCGGGCTGGGCCAGCTCTGGCATCTCAGGCAGTCCAGTCCCCTATGATGATGTTCTTCTTAGTGTCCTTCTGTGTGTTGTTAAACAGCTGAATTGCCCATGGGACAAAGGACTTCCTTAGTCTGTCAGTCCTGCAGGTGAAAGCACGGAGTCTGTGGCTGAACAGACTCAGTTGGTTAGTGAAGGTGGCGTTAAGGGGGTGATGCTGATTGTCCATAATAGAGTCTAGTCTGCTCAGTGTTCTGCTCTCGGTTATTGAGGTGAGTGTCTCCAGTTCCATGCCCACCACTGATCCCGCCTTCCTCACCAGTCTGTCAAGGCGTCCAGCATCTCTCTTCCTGATGCTTCCTCCCCAGCACGTCGCAGCAAAGAAGAGCACGCTGGCCATGACAGACTGGTAGAACATCAGCAGAAGTCGGCTGCAGACATTGAAGGACCTCAGCCTTCTGAGGAAATAGAGCCTGCTTTGGCCTTTCCTGTAGAGTGCATCTGAGTTTGTGGACCAGTCCAGTTTATTGTCGAGGTGCACTCCTAGGTACTTGTAAGTGCTGACAGTCTCCACTTTCTCTCCCCCAATAGAGACAGGCACCAAGGGTGGGATGGAGCGCCTGAAATCAACCACCATTTCCTTGGTTTTGGTGGTGTTCAGGTGCAGCTGATTGTTTTGACACCATCCCACAAAGTCGTCAACCAGTCCCCTGTACTCCTCCTCCTGACCATCTCTGATACACCCGGTACAACTGTACAACACTAAAATAGCAAGGAATAACTACTACTTTTCTGGCTCCATTATCAAAACAATAGGCATTTTTTGTACTTTTCTGAAAGAAGCTCTCTCCGGCAACACATTGAAATGTCAAAAGCTGAACTTTTAAAAATCACATAAAGGTGAGGGTAATTACGCAGAATGCTGGATGCATGGCCTTGAGCAAGCTTATATACAGCATAGCAAGCAATGGGTAAGAGCGAAAAAGAATATCAGTCACTAATTTTCACCTGTCAACCAATACACCAAATTTATTTCTGGAAAAAATAAAATGAATAGCAAAAGCTCTCTGCTCTTCCTCTGCAATCATTAAAAGCAGAATGTTTTCAAATCGAATGATCTGACGTCAAGACAGAGTATTCACGTTGCAAGTCTCATGAGTTTGCTTTCCGCTCTCGGGGAAAAGCTCTGCAAAGCTTATTCAGTACACCCTGCCAGATATCTTTCTCACAAAGAGAATCTCACTCTATTATTATGCCACTTTCTTCTTTGTGGTGACGTGATCACCTTTTTTATTGTTGTAATATGAAAGATACATCTTTGGGTTTACAGTAAATAATGTAGGCCTACGAAGGATGGAAACCATACCACTAAAACACATACAAGCTGCCATTGCAAACCCTGGTAATAATATCTTTGGTGTAGTCTATTCCACAGCACTGGGGGAAAGGAAAGACTGTATTGATTTTGTTCACAGGGGAATGGGGAAGCCGGGAGCTAAAATTATTGGGCTGAAAGATGTTTGAAAGGCTGTAAAGCTGTGTGGCGTGGGTCAGCAGCCTAATGGTAGACAACAGCAGTCAATAAGAATGAGGCTACTAACACATCGCGTCAGTGCACTGTATCACCCCAATCACTTTCTACTCCTGTCAAGTCATCCACTTCACTGGGTCAGCTCCGATGCCCCTTGGGGGATTTCCTCGTTTTGGAAAAGACAAAGACAGGGTGAGAGGATAGGTGTTTTTTATATGGTGATGGTTGTTCATGGTTTCATAATGTTTATATTGTGAGGATCAACTAATAATAATTGAAAAAAGGTTGAGCATTTAATGCAATGATGGAAGAGCGACTTGAAGCGACCTGTCAAATGTGACTTTTTTTTTCTATGCAAAATGCTGTTCAACAATATTCGTGGAAGACCGCCTGAGAAGTTTGTTTGTTGTTGTGTGAGGCGTCGCATACAGCGCCGGCTACCTGCTGGGGCCATTTTGGAAGCTCACAGCTTGCCAGCAGCACCAGCTGATTCCCAATAACCGGTGGAGGAGCGAGTATAGCAGCCAAGAAATGAGTAATGACTATGCAACACACTTCAGGAAAGGGGTGGAGGGTGTGGGGGGCGCTGGAAGCTATGACTCAGAGTGGCTATCAGCGCCCATCAGTCAGACACGCTTCCAAATGTCAACTGCAATTACCTGCAAAGGCCTGACATTTCTGCGCAGCATTTAGGCCACTCTCGGTGTGCCACTCTATAGCCACTCGGCCATCATCATTTTTCCCCACCATATTATCTGTTTCTGCTTGCCTTGCAAGTCTCTGAATGTTTAAGTGAAGTTGCGCCAAAGTTTAAGGATCCCTTCTGGAGGTGCTATGGAGATCTATGGCCATGTCATGAATGTCAATTGCAAGTCAAAAAGGAGGAGGGAAAAATAAATCTCATGCTCTCTTCATGCTCATGTGTTATATAAACTGTGTGACCAGCATGAGCAGCAAATGCATACTGTATGTTCTATTTTGAAAGAATGAAAATGATGTACGTGTACGTATATTACTTTCAGAAAATAGTCTGGCTGTAGTTGTTAGGCATTGACCGCATGAAAACTACCATTCACTAAAATAAAAAGAGTGCCGTTTTTAAAATAAACAAGAAAGAAATCAGCTGTCCCTTGAGACTGCTGCACCATCTTGCAATACTTGTGGAGACATTGTGATTTTTTTCCCCCTCGCAGGTTTTGCTTTAGCGTGCTGTCCTGGCATAAGAAACCCATCTCTATTCGTGTTCATGATGAACCAGGTGCAGCCAAAAAGCTTCTCCAACACTCTTATCTCTTCCAAAACTGCAGTGCCAGACTCATTAGCCACACTAAAGACACTGATTGCATGACTAGCCCTCTCTATCCATCTGTGTGGGCCATTCTTAGGCCTTACAATAGGGTGCTTTCATATCATTGTCAGACTTTTGTGCATCTCTCCACCCCTTTCCTTGACACATAATCCATTTCTGCCCAATCTGGCGATTTCTTTATTTAATCTCAATATGGTGAATGCCAAGTTCCTCAGCTACTTTTTTGCCCAGAAGAACTTTTCAAAGCTT
>NC_085866.1:39352296-39407296 GCF_034702125.1 Engraulis encrasicolus | reverse complement strand
AATCATGATTAATCAATTCATTAATTTGAAATGGTTTGGAAGCCAATTTAGGTGACCTAAGGTGTGTTATAGACAGCTGACTCTGCCTGATCTGCCTTCCCTGGTAGTGCTGCTTACAATCAGTCAACTGAAAGACTGGCAAATTAAATGGGTTTTGATATAGAGTTTTTGGGCGAGAAGAGTTTTGTTGTGCGATCCGAGTTTCGCATCAAAATTCGTGGATCACCACTGTAAGCTCTTCCGATGTGCTTCAATGCCACCACAACCAGGCTACCATACACTGGGATTAACTCACTCTCATCTCTCATCTCTCATGTATCAGTTAGTGTGAGTAAGAACAGTACATCATCGTGACTGTAAGACATTCTTTGAAAAAGGCCCTCATGTTTCCTGAGACACAGATGATTCATACCAAACTAGTAACAGACACTTTGCGAGCAACATTCTTATCTTCTTTGTGTCTTTTTTGCCTGTCTAATTTTCTATAGATATCCTCAGAGAGAAATGTGGAGTGGGTTGGGTGGAAAGGAGAGAAAGAGGAGCTCACTATGGTTTTATATTCGAACAGGACAACTGATGGATAGTACAATACCGTCAAATAAAAAGAGTAAAGAGAATCCTGGATCCATAAAAGACACTCTAAGATACAGCAAGGACATAAGGAGAGCAAAGGGAGAGGAAACCGCACATTTTCAAGTCTTTGATAAAAGAGATGGTACCATTTTAACAGGTTACCTTCATTTTAAGCCCAGAAAACCTTTGAATATATCCATTTAGCAGGAGTAAATTGCTATGTGAATGCTGCTGCTCTCAATAGCAGTATGAGCACCTCTTAACACAAAAGACTAACAATGAGGAAGCACTGGGAGGAGAAATGTGTTAAGAGATAGCATTGTGATAGCCTCGCGAGCCATCCACATACTGAAATGGTAGTATTATGGGATGGTCAGGACCAGGCTAGTATTGTGATTCTAGCCTGGGCGAAAGCAGACTGTTGACTCTGTTAAACAGTCTGGCGAAATCTAAGAGGAATCCGTTTCCGTGGAAGGTGGGAGATGATCTGATCTTACTCTGACGTTTAAATTCAATGGAGCTTCGAATTCAAATTCAAACCCATATTGTGCTTTATTAGCATGATATGATATAGTATTGCAAAAGCATACAAATAACAAAACAAAAGTGTGAATAGTGTTACCTTAACCAATCAGTAACATACTTTTCGGGTGAGTTCTGCATCACCCCTCTCAACTGTTTGCTGATTGGCTAAATAGTGAGCGAACCGGGATAGGAGGGTTTCGCAATACTATGTGCTGGGCCAGAATCTTTGTCTGGGTGGAGTACATAGGATTGGCGTCGCCAGGCTATTGTGATTCCAGTGCACCCAATCAATGCTTAATTGTTGTTCTTCAGAGTATTTACACTTGATCAAGAGGTGTGCTCCTTTTCTTGGCCTGATCGGTTTCACTGAACACTTTTAAAGCCCCACTTGTAACGTTTTTATTATTATTTATTTTTCAATGTTCTCAACTGTGAATGAATGCATTATACATCAGTTCTGGTTAAAGGATGCAAGGTGCTTCTGTTTCAGGCTTTGTGTTAGTTTGTTGAAAAACGGGGGTGGTGGTGATACAACAGGATTCAAGACTTGTTAAGGGCTGGTGGTTTATCATCACCTTGACTGTGTAGATCCATATTTTAACAACATCAACGTGAAACCATTACTGAAGGCATCAATTGGCAGTCAAGTCATGGTTGACAAAAAATTAAGAGTCAGTGGAGGGGAAAAGAACAATCACATTATTGAGTAGACTTTTGATAAATACAAAAACTATAGACCCACATAGGGTAGAATGCCCTAATGTGGGACAATTTCTATCACTTCAACTTTGGTGGTTTATTAAAATTTAATGACAACATTTCAATACAAACAAATTACACCCTTTTCATCCTCTAGCTATGCTCTTATCAAATAAAACCTTTAAAAACATGTTAAGTGTTTCTAATTCGAATAATTTGGATATTAATGTAAGTTGGTCAAAAACCATGGTTATCCCTAAAGTGGGACAATCGGTTTCCTAATGTGGGACAGTGTATATTAAAACGTCTCTAAAACATGTTTGTGTAAAATATTAATTCAAAATGTGATCTGCCACTCTTTAAGACATATCAGCTACACATTTAGAGCATGCTTTATGAATTATTTTTACTTTCTTTTACTGGTAAATATGACTGAGACTGTTTGAACCCATTGCACACAATTGGTCACTTCAACATGGCAGCTCTATTTGAGGAAAGAACTTCCGGTTTTGGACCCAAATGTTGTGTTGATAGCTGTGCTCCAGCAGATTAGGCCAGAAAGACTGAAATACACCTTTGATATAGATTTATGCAGTTGAGGACGATATTATTAGCCCCCCTCCTGAAATTAGACATTTCTCTTGATTTCTCAGTAAGAATGACCATTATTAACCGTTTCCGTTATTCTGGAAACAAATACACTGATGGACATAATGTTCAATGAGTTGAATTTGGATTTTTCTATTGTTACGATGAGTTTAAACAAAAAAGGCCAAAAATGACAAGGACAAAATTATTAGCCCCCTGATCATTAATAGTCAATATGCCACCATTTATGAACCAAAACTGACAACAGGCTCTGATAAGTTGCTACCTAGGTTGGCACATGCCCCACTAGGGATTTTGGCCCATTTCTTCACTGCAAAGTGTTCTAGCTGGTCCAAATCGCATGGATGCTGAGCATAGACATTAATCACAAACTCTCAGTGGGATTGAGGACTGGACTATGAGCGGGTGATTCCAATATCATGGTTTTAGTGTCCTTGAAGAACCTCTGAACTAATCTAAATGCATTCTTTGGGTTACAATGTTGTTGGAAGACCCAGCAATCCAGATTCAGACCCAGACTCCCTGTGTCTGAGGCTGAATAGCGGACTAAACTTGATGCCCTTCCACTATGTGTAACTGTGGAAACTGCTTAGCGTCATTAGACCAAAGAAGCATTGGACACCTGCCTAGATGATTGTTATTGACCTGGCCTCACCTGGAGGTTTTTTCCCCCCCAAGAAAGACAGTTGGTTGGGCTTGTCATCATATTGGACTTTGGGGCCATCATCACAGAAGAGCCCCTTTACTAAAGACAGTGAATATCAGAGTGTTATTGAGCTTTGCCTGTGAACATTTGAAAGTCAAAAATGAGCTTTGAACGTCTCTGCTTTCATCTGATGATATTCAATTGCACCTGCTTTGATGCACGAATTCTGCTTCTGTCAGGTGAAGAAAGGGATAGGCCTTGAATCGTTATAAGATGGTTTCCACAATTAAACATGGTGGTGGATGCATCATTCTGTGGCAGCCTCAGCCACAGGAAACCTTGTTTGGGTGTATGGCACCATAAAAACTGAAAATTATGATAGAATGTGGAAAGTGACCTTGCAAAAATATGCTCATAGAGGGAGCTAAGATCTTCACTGGATCTTTCAATAAGATAATAACCCAAAACTTGCATCCAAAATAGTTAAAATGTTCTTCAAGGATACTAAAACCATCGTCATGGAGTGGTTCAGACCTCAATCCTTCAGATAGTATTTGAAGAGTGTTGAAAATGAATGTCCATCCTCAACATCCATGCAATTTGGACCAGTTTAACTATTTGCAATGAATAAAATGGGCCAAAATCCCTGGTAGGACATGTGCCAACATAGTTAACAACTAATCAAAGTGCCTGGTGTCATTTTTTGTTCATAAATGGCACTGTATTGACTATTAATGATAAGGGGGCTAATAATTTTGTCCTTGCCATTTTTACACTTTTTTGTTTAAACTCATTGTGAAAATGAAAAAGTCCAAATTTAACTTATTGTATACTATCTCCATGGTGTATTTGTTTCCAGAATAACAGGAACGGTTAATAATGGTCATTCTTACTGATAAATCAAGAGATATGTCTAATTTCAGGAGGGGGGCTAATAATATCGTCCTCAACTGTATATCCATTTTCTTATGTGGACATGATGTTTGACTTCATAGTAATTGTTTGACTTATTAAATTATTACTTTTACAACTGTCCCACATTAGGAAAATCACCTATCCTAAGGACACACCTATCCCAAAGTGGGACACTAATAATATGGTTTAAATAGAAAATATTACATTATCTTATATACACCACACATTATTTTCTGATGAACATATACCTACCCAACATATTTATAAAAAAAATGGCAATGTTGTTTTGATAGGAATTGATTTATACCCTAAAAACAAATTTGGCCAAATGCTATGTAATTTGCCATTTGATGGACTGCACCTAGGGTCCTTCTTCTTAATTGTAACCCCTCCCTGGAGTATTACTATACATTTACAAAATCATGATATTATGATAACAGGATGATAGGGCTTTTATTTGGTTATACTTTTGTAAACATTTACCAATTTGGGGCAAATCACACCCCTTAAACCTTAAGGTGTCCCACATTAGGCATCGTCCCACTTTAGGGCATTCTACCCTATCGTTTTGTAATCAAAGTCAGTTTTACAGGACTAAGAAAACATTAAAAATAGCTCCATATTAAGACCAAAATCTAGGGACTATACAGTGAGTCCAATATGTATTTGATCCCTTGCTGATTTTGTTGGTTTGCTTACTAACAAAGACATGATCAGTCAATAAATGTTATGATAATATGTATTCTAATATGGAGAGACAGAATATCAAAAAGAAAATCCATAAATTAACTGAAGAGAATATATATTAATTTATTTCCATTTCATCGAGCAAAATAAGTATTTGATCCCCTGCCAACTGATTACAGTTCCGGGCCCACAGACCAGATGGGCACTTCCGATCAACTTGTCATCTGAATTAAAGACACCTGTACATACTAACATGCATAAAAGACACATTGAATCAGCAGAATCAGTCCATAGTATGAGTGAATCAGTCACACTCCAACCTCACCAGCATGGGAAAGACCAAAGAGTGGTCAAATGATATCAGGGACACAATTTTAGACCTGAACAAAGATTAAATGGGCTGCAAAGCCACAAGAAAGAGACTGGGTATTAATGACCCAGCTGTTGATGCATTTCTTCCAAAATGTGAGGAATACAAAATGGCTATCCATCAGCCTGTCTGGGGTTCTATACAAGATTTGACCTTTTGTAGGGATTTGATAATCATGAAAACAGAAAGAAATCACCCTAGAGCTATACGGTATGAACTAGGCAATGATATCAAAGCTACTGACCAAAATCACTGAGAAAACTACTGGTAGCACTTAATGCCACAGAGGTTTAAAATCCTGTAGTGCACACATGGTACCTTTACTTCAGAAGGAACCTGTGCAGTCCCACTTGAGGTTTGCCAACGGACATCAGACTGATTTAGGATATGATAAGGAGGTGCTGTAGTCAGATGAAACCAAAATCAAGATGTTTGGCATTATCACAATTCAATGTGTTTTGAGAAAGAGTACTACTGTCTATGATCCCAAGAACACCCTCCTCACCATCATGCATGAAAGTGGTATCATTATGGTTTGAGGGTGAGTGTGTGGCCAAGGCACAGGACAACTTTACATCGTCAACGAATGGATGGAGGGAGACATGTAATGTGCAATCCTGAGTGCAAACGTCCTTCCCTCCACCACTACACTGAAGGGTGGGCCATTTGTGGATCTCCCAACATGACAATAATACACAACATACAGTCAAAGCAACGAAGGAGTAGCTCAATAAGAAGCATATTAAAGTCGTGAAGTGGCCTAGACAGTCTCCAAATATTAACCCTATAGTAATTCTATGGAGAGAAGTGAACCTCCCATTTGCCAAGCTACAGCCACAAACTATTAATGTTTTAGAGATAATGTGCAAAGAAAAATGGGCAAAAATATTTTCTACTATATGCACAAACATTGTCATCAACTAAAAGAAGCATCTGACCTCAGTGCCAGACAACTAGGGCTTTGCCACAAAGCACTTTATCTTCTTTAGCTACAGGGGTCAAATACTTATTTGCCTAAATTAAATACAAATAAATTAAAATATATTATTTTAAGTTATTTTCTGGAATTTATTTTTGATATTCTGTCTCTCCATGTTTGAATACATATTATCATAAATTTATAGACTGATCATGTCTTTATTAGTGGGCAAACCGGCAAAATCAGAAAGGGATCAAATACATATTGGACTCACTGTACATTTTGCTACGTCAGCAATATTGCCACTCATGGACGATAATTAGTCATTAATTAATTAACCCTATGGCAGTGTGGTATCCAGTTGTGTAGTCTACTTTTTTGAAGTGGGTATACTGTGTATTCGAGCATTTTTTGAAGTGGGTATACTGTATATATTTATGCTATTGTAAATAATGGATCAATCAGTTTTAAGTGGGTATACTGAAGCCCCTAAAATTTAGAAGTGGGTATACTCCGTATACCTGCGTTCGTAGACTACACCACTGGTGGTATCTCAATAGGCTAAGACAACGTAGTCCATTACACCAGGTTTGATTCCGTGATTACCTGAGGTAATTTCCAGATCCTTCAATTTTCTCTCTCCTGTCACACACGCTCACTCTCTGCCCTTTCCTACGAATTAAAAATAAAGGCAAATCCCATAAAACATCTTTTTAGAAATGTGTTTCAGACTGGAGACAGGTCAGACTACTGTAACCCAGTCCACGTTTCAGCCCTTGAAGAAGCTCTTTTGAAGAGGCTTGGTCTAATTAATCTAATGCTCTATTCTGGAGCAAACAACGAGAACCGTTTGCAAATGGGCTTCACCACATTTAAAAAAATAATAATAACAGAGTAACTTTGAAGTAAATTGGCCTTGAAAGGTTGTGCGGCTCAAAATGGGTGTGCTCATCACCTTCACAGAGTACCTCTGATGTGCCTGTTCTTCTTCCACATACCGGTACGTAGACGGTCTCTCTGAGTTGTAAGTGGAGGATAAAAGGATCTGGATCAAGGCTCCTCCAGCCACAGTTTCTTTGAGATTCTTGGAACCATTTAGGCACAGTCAGAGATGGGTGATGCAACAGAGCACTTTTATTACATTAGATTTCACATTCTATTTCATTCTTTTGCCTGACATGACATCATCGTTACTTTAATGATAACACTTTGAAGGCTCAACACTGGCAGTGCTGTAAGCTGCTGTGAACGTACAGTGGGGTGCAAACATTCTGAATCGCCATTTACGGTATGTAGCATTTCATTTTTTACCTGTACTTTGTTTCATTTTCTTACCTTACATTACCTTACCTTGCCTTACCTGACTTACAATTCCTTACCTTATCTTACCATACCATATTTTACCTTAATCTACAGCTGGAATGGTGGAGATGTGCACTATCTGAGTGCTGAGTGCTTGGGCAGTCATGGGTAAGCGGTTAGGGCATCAGACTTGTAGCCCAAAGGTTGCCGATTCGACTCCCGACCCGCCAAGTTGGTGGAGGGAGTAATAAGCCAGTGCTCTCCCCCATTTTGTAATTACAATGAGAACATTGTAAAACAGTAATCTATCTATCTATCTATCTATCTATCTATCTATCTATCTATCTATCTATCTATCTATCTATCTATCTATCTATTCCTTTTCTGGAACGTCCTGTATCTGTAAGCTGTGCGCACTGCATTGTTTATGTCGATCCCAGTGGTCTATCTGTTTAGCAGGGAAATGCCATCCATCCAATTAGCAGTGACCTTGATTCCATATACTCATCATTCACCTGCTAAGGCTAATAAAGACAATCATCTCGTTCTTCACTTCTCTATTTTTCCTCCCCTCTCTCCTTTCCTATCTCCCACCTCCTGCTGCCCCATCTGTCTCTGGAGGCCTGTCAAGGGGCTGATGGGGCGCCACCTAAAAGGTTATAAATCCCATATTTTCTCCCCCTACTTCCCCTCTATCCCCCTGCAGGACGATTCATGTAACATGAGGTGGAGCCCTTTGCGGTGGAGGTGGCCCTCCTCCATCCATCCATCTCTCCTTTCATCCACACACTATAGTGCTCTGTCTCTGCCCTGGGGAGTGGGTCCATGGAGGAAGGGAGTGGAGGAGAGGCGGAGTGGCCATGTAGCATGTCGCCACACACACACACACACACACACACACACACACACACACACACACACACACACACACACACACACACACACACACACACACACACACACACACACACACAGGTGCTAATGTGCCTCTGGCAATGGGAGGAGCACCCATGATGCATGCACGCGAGAACGCACACACACATACACACACGCATGTCGCCTGACACATCGCACACCCAGGTGATGTGCCTCTGGTAATGGGAAGAGCACAAACACATGCACACACACACACACACACGCACACACGCACGCACGCACGCGCACGCACGCACGCACGCACGCACGCACGCACGCACGCACGCACACACACACACACACACACACACACACACACACACACACACACACACACACACACACACACACACACACACACACACACACACACACACACACACACACACACATTAAGTCGGCCCAAAGCCCCAAGGTCAAGGCCAAAATGGGGAAATCGAAGAGCACTGTCATCCCACACATATACACTCATAAACACTATGCAAACACATTAGGTAACACACACACACACACACACACACACACACACACACACACACACACACACACACACACACACACACACACACACACACACGCAAACACACACACACACAAGCGACACCTCATTAGCTCTTAGTAATGGCATGAAATGAAACCGCCGTTCCGCCCCGAAATAGCTTCCAGTGACTGGCAGCTGACGTCAGGAAGTGACAAGTGACATGTGTTCCCCGGCTAAAAACGGACGTGGCCGTGTCTTATCTGGAGAGGATGTCTCCCCCCTCGCCAGCGCACCAACACCAGGAGGTCCGCTAGCAGGGTCAACCCTCTCCTCCCTCCCTCCCTCTCTCCCTCCCTCCCTCGCTGACAGCCAACATCGATGGTGTTTATGGTGTGACATCCGCAGCTTCGCCTCCATGTGCTGCAGATGCCACTCGGATCAAATAATCATGTGCGCATGTCTGACACTCCTGTGCATGGCTCTGGGGACCCTATACCCAGACAGAGAGAGCAAGGACGAGAGAGAGAGAGAGAGGAAGAGAAGAGAGACAGACAGACAGACAGACAGACAGACAGACAGAAAGATAGACAGACAGATAGCCCGAGGTAGGAAGACTCACATAGACAGAGGCAGAGAGATAGAGAAACAGAGTCGTGGAGAGAGAGAAAGAGAGAAGGAACGGAATACTAAACAGATAATAGTGGGAGATGGGGTGCGAGAGAGAGAGAGAGAGAGAGAGAGAGAGAGAGAGAGAGAGGGAGAGGGAGAGGGAGCTGAGAGAGAGACAGACAGACAGACAGAAGTACTATATAGAGAGGAATGTGCTAGCATAAAGACCTTGTGCGGGAGGAGGATGGAGAGATGGCGCTGACATTACATTAAAGCGGCGAGGGTGAGAACAGACGTTGCATCCAACTGAGCTGCGGCTGCGACTAGCAACTCCCTTTGGCTGGCATGTCTAAATCAGGGTAGGCGGGTAGGTAGGCGACACCAGTCTGCCTATGTCTGCCTCAACAGCATTGCCAGCCGCGGCAGCCACAGTAGGCGCAGGTTCCGTCTCAGAACATCAGAAGCTGAGGCTCCAGTGGAGGCAAGGGGTGCCACACGTTGTCTTCTTTTTCATTCTTTCATTTATGCTGTTCGTCATGGCGCTCATAATTTCATTATCATGTTGTATGGGCTTGTCTCTCTTCTTGTCCCTATTTTTTCCTACTGTCCTTTTTCTCTTTTCTCTTCTCTCTCTCTCTCTCTCTCTCTCTCTCTCTCTCTCTCTCTCTCTCTCTCACACACACACACACACACACACACACACACACACACACACACACACACACACACACACACACACACACACACACACACACACACACACACACACACACACACACACACACACACACACACACACACACACACACACACTTTCGGTTTTCTTTGTTTGTTTTTGGTGCTGTCTGTCATCTTACCTGAGAACCAAACAAAAGCGTGAATGTCAGAGTGATTCAGTTCAGTTCTTCAAATAGTGTGGAGTTGCTCTTTGGTAAATGCAGTTTGACACATAATGTGAAGGACATTCATGGCAGTCTTCTTAGATTTAAACAAGCTTTTAGTTCAAGTGAGGCAGTTTATGTTTGAACAAATTACAGGTAAGAAACTTTTCAGCCTTTGTGTAAGCCTTCTACGTGTTGGCTATGTGCACAACTTAACACAATCAAAGCTGTGCAATTACGTTGATAATTGCACCTAATCAGGAGGTTGGAAATCTCAACACTGTTTTCATGGGCCCTTTTCCATGCATGACCTGTGTTCCCCCATGAACAAGTGTTATTAGAGAAGAAAAAACACAGTGAGTGGAAAAGAATTCTAGGCAATGTGTAAATAGACTAAGGACTGCAAGGATTGTTACGTAGGCCTATAACGCAGCTGTTGCAGCTTCTCTGCATCGATGGAGAGTTGCCTGTTTCACAGAATACAAGTGCTTCCTACATGCAGAAAACAAACTTCCCATGACAGATGGGCAAAACATCTTTTTTATTTGAACATCCTTTTTATTGTGGGTGCAAAGTCGATTCACACTGAATTCTCTGATTTCCATGGTCATGAGAAGAAAGGACATGTGACGAATAGACCGGCAGCCATGAACCTTTTCAAAGAAATACTTTAAATGGCTTCCCACTGTACAGGCAAGGTGTTCAGTAAATACACAAGGTTGCGTCTTTGCCTGCCCTCAGTCATAGATGAATCCTTAGCAAGTGTTTCCTCGCTGTTCAATTTCGGTATATTCTGTTGTCCTTCTTGAAAAACTGGTTTGACCTCAGTGACATTACAGTAAGTTAGAGAAATCATGTTAAATGCAAAAGCCCACCTGCAAAACTCTCATTCTATGCGTTTACATGAGACACTTAAGTCCGATTTAACTCACTTTAAAACTTAATTCCACTCTAAAAACATCATGTAAACACTTACCGAACAGGATTTAAGTTTATTCCGATTTAAACTTAAGTCCGATTAAAGTGGGAGGTTTATTCCTCTTTTAAATCCGATTAAACACGTTCCTCTGTCATGTCACCTTTTATTCGGAATTACAATAAATCCAGTCGGTCCACGCATGCTCGTTGACCACATGATGGCGCCAAGAGACCGTGCTCTTTGCCAGTGAGAAAAACATGGCGGCACTTCCTGTTGATTTTCACATGAAAGTTTTGCTTAATTTAAAGTCCCTAAGTGACTATAAATGTTGTGGCTTCCATATATTGATGTAAAAGTGCCCCACAAAGTAATGAAGCACAACAAAGTTACTCCACATTACCATTTGACCACTCGTTTTTCTATGCTAACAGGGTAGCTAATGTAGCATTGTAAATGATCCAGGGAGAAAGGGGGAAATGTTGGGATTTCAGTCAGCCTGAGGCAACGATTGTCGTGGGGAAGATGACCTGCATCTCGGTGGCATTGGACCACGCTCCCGTGCCTTATTTGGCTCGCTCAGCACGTGCGTCCTCAGTCCAATCGCAATGCTTTATTTTCCCCAGACGTTTAATCGCATTTAAGTGAAAGTGCCATGTATACACATCGCAAAATATCTCTTAATCCGATCTATTTAAATCGCATTTATTAAATCGGACTTAAAAACATCATGTACACGTAGCCATTGTCATTATGACACAGCACACGGTGCTGCACAAAACTGCATTTATGCCTCACCAATGCAATGGTCCATCCCCAAACGGCGTCCCAAGGGAGCAGTGCAGCGGGGCTGGCCCATGCTCAGAGTACCTCAGTCATGGTGGAGGATGGGGGAGAGCACTGGTTAATTACACCCCGCTCCAACCTTGCAGGTTTGGAATCAAAGCGGCACCCATGACTGCCCTCTTTTCCACAGGGCTCAAGTTTGGGTCTGTTGTTAAATTCCCTATACATTACTGATTCGCAAGACATTTTTAGATGCGTCCCACGCATCTCTATAAGAGGCTTTGGTGTCCGTCCGTCCGTCCGTCCGTCCGTCCGCCCTCCCGTGATGGGTTTCTGAATTGTGATTCCCTCTTGTGATTCCCTCTTGTGTCCACAAGGTGGCAGTCGCTCAGTTTTGGCCTGGAGCTCATGCGTGCAAACCAAAAGCTCTTTGCCAGTGAGAAAAACATGGCGGCACTTCCTGTTGATTTTCACATGAAAGTTTTGCTTAATTTAAAGTCCCTAAGCGACTATAAATGTTGTGGCTTCCATATATTGATGTAAAAGTGCCCCACAAAGTAATGAAGCACAACAAAGTTACTCCACATTACCATTTGACCACTCGTTTTTCTATGCTAACAGGGTAGCCAATGTAGCATTGTAAATGATCCAGAGAGAAAGGGGGAAATGTTGTGATTTCAGTCCGCCTGAGGCAACGATTTTCGTGGGGAAGATGACCTGCATCTCGGTGGCATTGAACCACGCCCCCGTGCCTTATTTGGCTCGCTCAGCCCTAGCGTCCTCAGTCCAATCGCAATGCTTTATTTTCCCCAGACGTTTAATCGCATTTAAGTGAAAGTGCCATGTATACACATCGCAAAATAACTCTTAATCCGATCTATTTAAATCGCATTTATTAAATCGGACTTAAAAACATCATGTACACGTAGCCAATGTCTCATTGATTAGTTTATGGAACTTACGGTTTGTCTGTTACGGTCCACGAAGACAATATCCACGTGAAAACGCAAACGCCTGCAAACCACTGTTTTGACAGAAATACAGTTCACCTGTCGCCTACTCTGTTTTCTTCCCAAAGCGGCATTTAAAAGTATTCCATGAAATCCAACATCGTCACTTCAAATAGGTGACAGCATCATGCACACACATGAAATAACACTTCAGTGAGGGGGGGACATCACTGCTCTCATATTAAAGTGAAAAGAGAATTTCACATTTTAGTTTATTTAATGTAGGCCTATGCAAAATTGCAAATAGCCTATTCATTGAAATGTTTCATTGTAATTCATTGTAATGTTTGCCTGTTTTTTATGTTTGTAATTATTTATTTTTTTTAAATAAAAAATCGTGATTAAAAAAAAAAAATAGCCTAACAAAAATAGAGATTTTATGTTAAAAAAAAATGTGATATGGGATGGACCGATGGCCCCCCTAAGCTAAATTCGCCTTAGGTCCCCACATTGCTAAATGTAGTGTAAGGGATTATTTTGAAAAGACAGTAACATGTAATCAGCAATGCATTACAGTTTTTCAGTAAATTGCCCAACACTGTTGAAATCCTATGGTACTTTTTCAAATCCAGGCTTATACAGTACATGGTAGGCTTATTGATAAATTGCCTTGACAGGTTATGAGGAGGCCAAGGGGGCGTTTGGGCAAAAAAGGTTCAGAACGGGCATAGGCGGACGCATCTGTTGTCCGCCTGTCGGACTTGTTATATTGATGACAGCTATCTACGATATCACCCCGCCCACTAACCAATTTCAACTTCAACTTCAACTTTTCAACTTTATTGTCCCCAGAAGGGGCGATTGGGTGTGCAGCAAGTCATTAGCACATATAGACAGCTGCAATATATACCGCAGGACAAACATAAAGTGCAGTGGTCAATAAAAGGTTAAAATTACCATAAATATGGTTATAAAAAAGATAAAAACCCATCATGAATAAATGAAATAAATTAAATAAGAACATCACCATACAATAACGTACCATAAACCATTGTTTCCCAACTTTTTTTGAGCCATGGCACACTTTTTCCCTTGAAAAAATCTCGCGGCACACCAACAACAAAAAATGGGATGAAATAGAAAAAAATTGAAAAAATTCTGTTGCCGCGCCTATATAGTTTTTGGGATGGGGACGCAATCAGAGAAAACTTCCTATTTTGCAAGGCATTGCCAGAAAAAAACAACAGGAGAAGAAATGTTTTGGGTCACATCAGAATATCTTGAAAAGGGAGTGTCTGCACTCTGCACTGATGGAGCTGCAGCCATGGTCGGGCGCGCACACAGGCATTTTAAGGGAAAGAAACCCAGATGTGATTACAACGCACTGTTTGGGACTTTTGATTTAGCTACAAGAGCAGCTACGTGGTAGCTAGCTTTAAGGGCTCTCTCATTTACCTTTGTGTTTTTTCTAATAAATGTTGCCTGGTTTTCTGTCTGCTTACGCACAAAATAGGCATTCTTGTTTTGCAGTGAATGGTGTTTCGTTTGGAGATGGCATCTAAGCTTGCTAATGGTACCATAGCACTGATGGATACATTTTCACCACCAAGCACAATGGAATCGGAGCCGTTGCATCCCCCGTAGTAAATCCAAATGCATTGTAGGCTACTCTCATTGTATTGCCTCGAGCTCACGGTATTTGCCTTCTTTCATCTGCGTCTGAATTTTGTCCAGGGCCTCAGGGCTGCTGCTAAG
Source organism: Engraulis encrasicolus (assembly GCF_034702125.1). Lineage (NCBI taxonomy): Eukaryota > Metazoa > Chordata > Actinopteri > Clupeiformes > Engraulidae > Engraulis > Engraulis encrasicolus. Next base: position 39,392,758 of record NC_085866.1, on the reverse strand, counting down.
GTTTTGGAAGCCCTATGCATAACTGGTCAGGAGGCCCCCTCATAATTAAATAACAGTACTAACAATAATATGTTTTTTAGTCCATCAAAATTTAGGAGGCCCCAATTTTGGGGGCAAAGTGGTTGAGGCCCTAAGTGCTGTGCGTACTCTGCTTATGCCTAGCAGCATCCCTGCAGGGCCTTGTCCAAGACCCAGATCGGAGTAAATTTTTTGTTTCAAAAACTTTGCTACCCACACGCACTAACGATACCTGAACCTGCCAAACAATCACATCCATGCATAACTAATTCTCTTATCTTTACTGCAATGCTATTCGCTACCTGCTGCCACCTAGTGATAAAGGAATTATTACATGATTAGGACACCAGTCAACAGCAGACACTACTAGATAATGTCATAGGCATTATTTGCTGAAAATAATGAATTGGTTAAAAAAAAAACTTAAAAAAAAACAAGAATTTCCCACTTCACACCTGACAACCTCTCATGGCACATAAACAACGCCAGGGATCAGGTCAAGAAATCAATCAGTGGATGTGAATTTAAAAGGGAGATGGCACTAGGGACAAATGAAAGGCTAAATCTGTTGGTCTTGACTGATGGGAACCTAAAGCGTGAGCCAGATGGAAGTAGCTGAAATTCAGAGTGGAGGGGGTGGGCAGTAACAGATAAAATGGACTCAACCTTCCTCAAAGTGGTTTTTAATACAGGTCAGGTCATAATCCAGCCTATTTCAACATTTGTGGTGCTCCCCCAGAGTGTTTGGTCTGCTAGTCCCAGTTAGGCTGCCCATACCCCTTCTGAATGATTTCGCGCAAGCAACAGCAACCAAAAGAGTGTGCCACCCTTGTAAGGGGGATTGAGAAAGTTATCTACATAACATACATGTTCTTTTGACGAAAATGTTCTTTTTGATGAAATCCATCAGAAATCATATTGTTTATTGGTTCTATACAAATCAAAGTCTAAATCCATGTTACTGTATTTACTTCATTGAGCATGTCTGGGTTTCCATTTTTTCAAAAAAGGAAAAGGCACTGGCACAAGTGGATTAAGCATGTATGAATACATCTTCGTTCTCGCTGGAGAACGGACTTCTCATGATCGTCCGGCTCTCGCAGGAGAGCGGCTTTCCACACAGTGGACTGATCATCAAAGTGCTTCATGGTGGACCACTGCACTTGAGGAGCTGAGATAGATTACGTGCTGTATTGGGCAAGATAGCTGGCCGTGGTGCTGAAGTACTGCCACGGTCGAGAAATGTCTATGCAGTAAACATTCTTGAGCTCGGCAGTACGGGGCACCACTGAGAGCTCGGGCAGTTTCTGCGCCCACAGATATGTGCGAGGTTTGAGCGAACACCCCCCAGCCGATGATGGTCAGACAGCAATTGAGCTAGGTGAACTGGAGAGGATTAGGCAAGACGCCTGACGAATCGATCAAACAGCGGCAGAAGGGAGGTGAATGGGAGGTGGTGGGTGTGAGCGAGAAAGAAAATTTCTGACTGGAGACATGTGAGCAGAGAATAAATGCTGTATAGTTAATGAAGGGGCAATCCAAATTTCAGTGCGCTGAAATTTCACCTGATGGCAGACGAATGATAGCTGAGCGGATAAAATGTGGGTGGTAAATTAGGCATGCCAAATTTCATTACGCTTCTCCCAATCTTTCGTTTTTAACTAAAAGTGCATTTATTGAAAAGTAAATTACCTTCATTGCTTCATTTCACTGAAAAAAATATATTGTTGGTCACATAAGTGTCAGTGTATAATGTTGTCAAACATCTTTCTATTCATTTAAGAGTGATTCTACGATTCGCCTACGCTTTTGGCAAAAGCAAAATGTCAATTATCAGTATTTTTTTCAACTAAATGACCTAGATGTTTACATAGTGTATATATTTAAGTTTCCAAACAAACAAATTGCCAAGCTTAATCTTAAATCATTTGATAAATACTCTAATGAAAGCGAACATTTGCTTAATTATTTTATCAACAGTGTTATGGACAAATACTATGTAATTTCAAACATATATAAAAATACTACAGAGTTGAAACAATATACGTTTGAAAGTGCTTACATCCCTTAGCAATAATGTTGTCATTAATCTGTGCAACTGATATAGAAAATGTGATTGTTGAGCTTCATAAGTAGGATTTTATGATTCACTGTGATACAGACTGACACATTTTTCATTATACATCCCTGGGGTGCATCTCTCAAAGACGAAGTAGCTAGTCGGTTAGCAATGTTGCATAGAAGATACTATAAAAGTTGCGATTCACTGTGATACAGACTGACACATTTTTCATTATAAATCCCTGTAATGTCTGATTTGAATTTAGTCACCCTCCTTACACAAGACTTCCCTCTCCAGAGATAATCCCTAGTGTCTGTTCATAGGATTTTTCCAACACATAAGGGATTAATAGCTCAAAAACACTTTCAAAACAGTCAACCGTGTTACTCAACTGTGTTACGGTCAACAGTGCAGGGGAACAAGTCGGCACTTTTTTAGGAGAAAAAACAGAGCAGACAAACCCATCTCACTAGAACACAAATTATTTTGTTTGCTTGTCTGTCAATATGGAGATAAATTGGCAAAAACATACTCCTCCTCAACTGTCATCAGTGTTGCCAGATTGGGCTGGTTCCCGTCCAATTGGGCTGCTTAGAATGGCCCTGTGCGGGTAAAAATGGAATCTATCAGAAAAACCTGCCCACTTTTTGCCATAGAAATCAATAGAATTGGGCGGGATTTTGTGCTTCTAGGCGGATTTTGAACATTTTTTGGGCTGGAAATCATCAGCCTCATCTAGCAACCCTGACTGTCATCGCTAATTGTAACACCATTGACGGTAACACGGCTTGCCATTTCAGCCATTTTTATGGTGTTGTGCTAACTGAGGACCTCAGAAGTTCCACCACAACACCTTAATCAATTTGTGTATCTGTATGCTTTATCTGTGTTTTTCTACATGTGATTTCTAATTCAGATTCTTATGAATATGTTGATAACACAGTTGACAGGCAATTTTCCCGCTATGAGAACATGAAAAAGAATGGATTAAATTATGGAAGGATGGAGCTCAAAACTTACCAAAAAGTCTTCCCATATCCTGCCAAAGAGGTTATGACATCACGTGATGTTATTCATATGGCCTAAGACCAAACCATTACTGATTTATGGAGGGGTTTCAGACGGTGACACGGTTAACACAGTTTTCGTGGACACACACAAAATGGCAAATTTCATGTATAATGGAAAGGACAGTGGTCTTTCTGACAGTTGTGTCATATTGTGATGATTACAGTGAATCAACATTTGCAATCGTCCTGGGCAAAACAAGTTTCTTTACATGCTAATATGACATTTAGAAAACAGGACGGCATGAAAACGCCCAAAACCAGTATTAAATATTCATTCTTGCTCAGGGAAATAATGCCATGTCTACACTTTCTGTAGAAGTAGACCTGCTGGCCAGATGGTGCAAAGACAACAACCTCCTGCTGAATGTCAACAAGACCAAGGAGATAGTTGTCAACTTCCAAAGGGTCCAAAAACAACTGCCACCACTGACCATCGACGGCGATGATGTGGAGAGAGTGAGCAGCACCAAGTTCCTTGGAGTGCACATCAGCGACGACCTCTCTTGGACCACCAACACTACATCACTGGCGAAGAAGGCCCATCAGCGTCTCTACTTCCTGCGCAAACTAAAGAAGGCAAGTGCTACACCCTCCATCATGACAACATTCTACAGAGGAACCATAGAGAGCGTCGTGTCCAACTGCATCACAGTGTGGGGAGGAAGCTGCACGGAGAAAAACAGGAAGACACTCCAGCGTGTTGTGAACACAGCGAAGAAGATCATTGGAGTACCACTCCCCTCCCTGCAGGACATTTACACCACACGCCTCACCCGGAAAGCACTGATGATCATCAAAGACACAAGCCACCCTGCACACAAACTGTTCAGCCTCCTGCCCTCTGGAAAGAGGTACAGGCGCCTCCGTTCCCGTACCACCAGGCTGGCGAGCAGCACAATGCACCAAGCGATCAAGATGCTGAACACTCAACCCACTCTCCCTCCACTGTCAGCCTCTAGCCAGCAAGGCCACTGACAACCCCCCCCCCCCCATCCCCCACCACCATATCTGCGACTGAACATTCCACCTGCACTACTATACTTGTGACTGAACTTTCAACCTGCACTAACTCAAAACATGCACACACACACACACACACACACACACACACACACACACACACACACACACACACACACACACGCACACGCACACGCACACACACACACACACAAGCACACTGCACTTTCTGCACTAAACCCAAACATACACACACTGACACACACACACACACACACACACACACACACACACACACACACACACACACACACACACACACACACACACACACACACACACGAACACACACACAAGACGCACACCGCACCTTCTACCTGCACTAAACACATACACACACATACATACACACACACACACACACACACACACACACACACTGCTGCTGGTGTACTTGACAGACCTTTTTTTAATATTTATTTTCTTCAAAATGCTACTATTACCATGTCAGAACGCTATAAAGGACTTTTTTTTAGGAAAAGCACAAAAGCACAACAAATACCTCTTAATGTATGTCCTCTACAAGTCTTCTGTTGTCCAGTCTTGCACTTTAAATGTCTGTATGAGCACTGTCTATGTCCATACTGTCTTAAGTCCATGTATAAGTACTGTCTATGTCTATACTGTCTATGTCCTTACCTAGATTAGTCTATGTCTGTATGGGAAAGCAAGAAATGTAATTTCAAATTCTTTGTATGACCAGTGCATGTAAAGAAATTGACAATAAAACCTACTTGACTTGACTTGATTATATGAAAGATAAATGTTTTCTAATGTCCAAAACATAATTGTATGCAGTTAATAGTTAGTGGAATTGGCTAATAAAATCCACAGACTTAAAAGTGTAGTCGAATCGGAGAATCACTCATACATTTCTGTCGCAAATTCTGGACTTTTCTGGTTGTGAATCCAATTAAGCTATGTGTACACCAAGTGCGACCTATGCTACCTGAGCGACAGAAGTCATTAATTCTCGGAGGTTATCGGAAACATGGAGGTTCGGCGAATAAAGCAAACAAAGTGAATTTGTTGGGAGCGAAGCGACCTGAGAGACCAGATGGAATTTCAGCGATTAAAGTCAAGCTATATGGTAATGGGCTATGACGCGGTTCGACGAAAACCAATTGGAATGTTCATATCTCTGAATGTCCCAGGCTGTCAAGCCAGAGACGTTATGTGATTAGCTAAATCAAACATGTCAATGTCACAGCCAGAGCAAATAAAGGTAATTTCCCGGGTAGCGTAGGTTGTTTCTGGTGTACACGTAGCTTTATACTTCCCTGTTATATACCAAAGTAAGCACATGGCATTGGCAAAGTATCTGTGGTATTTTTTTCACAGCGGCCTAACAGTACCAAGATAGTGCTCTGCAGCACTCTGACAGACCACTTCATCAATACAATTTTATGATCGCACCATGCCTGCAAACCATGTCCAAGTTTTTTATTGACTTCATAATTGTTCTATGAAAGTTTTAAGATCACAAGCCACGTCAACAATTCTAGAGAATCCCTGTGGTAGCCTAATTATCTTTTGGACACAAGCAATTTAAACCCACAATCCACAATGCAAGTGTGTGTGTGTGTGTGTGTGTGTGTGTGTGTGTGTGTGTGTGTGTGTGTGTGTGTGTGTGTGTGTGTGTGTGTGTGTGTGTGTGTGTGTGTGTGTGTGTGTGTGTGTGTTCACAAAAAGCAGCCTACTTGAGATTCTGCTCTGCCCTCAATCCTCCTGTCACTTATCCGTGAGCCTCCAATTTGTCTTTGTGTCTATCTTTCTTTGTCTCATCCCTTTCTTCTTCTCTATCTCTCTCTCTCTCTCTCTCCCCCTCTCTCTCTCTCTCTCTCTCTCTCTCTCTGTTTCACACATTCTCTCACACCTCCCTCTATCTCTCTCTCTGACTTCCCTCTTTCAAACACTCTCTTTCTGCGTCTTGCACTCTCTCCTTCTCTCTCATCAACCCCTTCCCTCGTGCCACCTTCCTCTCCTCTCGCATGCAGGAGGGGAGCACGAAGTCTCCAAGGGTTTGCCCTAAATTCACTTGTCTCTCTATCTAGCCTGCCTGCTTGCCAGTCTGGCTTCTTGCCTGCATGTGTATGCACCCTCTCTCCTCACCTCACCTCTCCCTGTACCGCAATACACCACACCAAATCCCACCTCCACCCCCCTCCATAACTCTTAAAATATTATGTTTCTGTGACACTGCACTCCTCTGATTATATTTACAATGATGGGAGGCAAAAACAGATGGTGGAGGATGGAGAGAGCGAGAGAGAGAGAGAGAGAGAGAGAGAGAGAGAGAGAGAGAGAGAGAGAGAGAGAGAGAGAGAGAGAGAGAGAGAGAGAGAGAGAGAGACAATAACAGAGAGAGAGAGAGAGAGAGAGAGAGAGAGAGAGAGAGAGAGAGAGAGAGAGAGAGAGAGAGTCACACACACAGAGAGATAGGTGTATGTTTGCATGGAATGCACATGATGGAAGCAGGAGGGAGATAAGAAACACAGTCAGAGGGATTTAAGGCATGTGTGATATGCAAAGGCACACCGGTAGAATGCACAGCTTTGGGGAATATACTGAGCAAATGATGCGCAACAAGCTGTGCCGTCAAAACAAAACACAAAGCATTGCCCTGTAATAGTCTTCCCCAACCTATGATTTTTTGTGCCCTTTGAATATCTCTTGAAATACTCTCTGATGCTGCAGTTAAGGTCTTTCCTCCCATGTGTTGCCGTGAGCAGCCTGCCAAAGATACGTGATCCGAGGCATGTTGTGGAGGCTGAGCCTCACTGTTCAAATGGCAGTTGTTTTCCACCGAGTGCCTCGTGGATCCTTTCTACCCCACCACTGAGACCTTGCCCTTCAGAATGGGCACATAGAGAGGGGGGGGGAGAGAGTGGGAGGAAGAGAGAGACAGAACGGGTGTGCACTCATGCGTGTCGCCTGACGGAGCAACAGGGTGCATGTAATCATCAAGCAACAGCCTCGCGTGCTGCGGAGTGCCCTGCTTTGTCGCGTCATCAGAGGAGCTGTCGGAGAGAGAGAGAGAGCATGATATGAGGAGTAAGAGATAGGAGGGTGTGGATGACAAGTCGAGGGGAGCTGTTTAGGGTGTATATGAGGGGGACGTGTTAAGGAGGGAAAGGGCCAAGAGAAGGAGACAGAGCTCCTCATGCACACAGAAATAGAAGTACTACTAAGTCTGCCTAAGTGGGCTCTTACTTGTACAAAAGCTGTCGCTGAAGCAGAAGCCATTTGTGGAACACGCACAGTATGTACTGTACCTTCCAAAGTGTCCTTTTTTATAACCATGTACCTAGGCTACAATACGGGATCATATGTCTACACAGGTCTACACAGTATACCCACCTCAAAATTTCAGGGATTTCAGTATGCCCACCTCAAATTGATAGATCCATTATTTAGAAAAGCACAAATACAAAATACCCACCTCAAAAACTGCTTAAATATACGGTATACCCACCACAAAAAGTAGACTACACCACTGATCATAAAGGATGTGTCCTGTAACCTTTTTGTCGTACAAAATTGCTAAAAGGAGCCGTTTTGTACAGGTCTGATGATGTGTGCCTTTGCTTCTCTGTGTGCATAAGAATCAAGCTGCACATGATGGCTCAGGGTGAAATTAGCATTCAGTCAAGGACTTTGACCACAACTGAAGGACCATCCCCCCCTTTCCCTTTCTCTCATCTCTGTTGCTCTCTTTCGTTCTCTCTCCCTCTTTCCTCTTTTTCTCTCCGTCAATCTTTTCTCCTCCAGTGACCTGTAGAGCAGTCCCTCCACCCAGAGACTCTCCTCCCGCCTCTCTCTCTCTCTCTCTCTCTCTCTCTCTCTCTCTCTCTCTCTCTGTCTCTCTCTCTCTCTCTCTCTCTCTCTCTCTCTCTCTCTCTGTCTCTCTCTCTCTCTCTCTCTCTCTCTCCTGCCAGTTATGGCGCCCATCCGCACGGTTTCCCATTCTAATTGGATTGAAATGCTTATCCCATCATCTCATTGGCTTTGATTAAAAAGGGAAAGGTTCGCTCACCCTCCACTCGCTTCCACCCCCCTCTCTCCTCCCTTTCAGTGTCAGTCACAGGTGAGAGGGCAGAGTCAGATACGCCTGTATAATTTGATTTTTAATATATATCGGCTCTTCCCGTCCACAATGCCTGCATGGCGCTCAGCAGCAGAAAAAAAGATTGAACGTTTCTGTCAAGTCATGTGCTGAATACCAGAGTTGGGAAATGACAGCTCCGCGGCATTCGCATGAGCATTTTTCATGCAATGCCTCTCATCTGAGACAAACATGATCACGTAGATGGATTGCTCTGGTCTTGTCATGTGTGGCATCCTGACTGCATCTGACGCATTGCATTATGGTCCGGGCTACTGTTATGGCCACCACCGTAATAATAAAGCTACTGTACCATTCACTGATGCTTAAAATGGGATATGGGAGCTACTTCACCTCAATGGAGAAAATGAACATGCTTTTAAGTTGCGATTTTGTGCATTCAATCACAGATGTGGGCATTTCAGACAAAAGAGCAAGTTTATTCATTCATTATATCGCTATATCGATTATTCAAGTGTTATTCAATTCAACCATTCCCAAAACAAGCACAATTTCAATCAACCCAATTCATCAGCCAAGTAATTGATATAATCCGTCAATATGCCTGCATAAGCTGCAGAGGTAGAAATGATACCATACATGGCTGACACAATTTACACTCTGAAGCTTTGGATTATCCACCTGTAGTCAAACAATCCTGGACAAAGTAGTCTCCATGACTTATTGCCATTCATAGCTTGCTCCTCCATGTTCTGTCGACAGACTGAGGAGATTGAGGTGTTAAGCTCTTGGGCTAACAGGGAACACGCACAGTGCATATTTTGTTACCCATCAAATTACCCTTTGATGTCATGACTCCATCCTCAGGGAAATGTGGCGTATAGTGTAATCACCTCACAGAATGACATCTCCAACAAAAAGAAAAGTGATCCACGCAGGCAGATTTCACAAGAATCATTTTCATTTTTTGAACATGACGTCTCTGTGGGCTATGCGAGGGTACACACACGCGCGCAGACACACACAAAGCTGAAGGTGTTTTGAAGTTGACAACCTGCCCGTCTCCTCCACATGGAACAGGTCACACTCTCCAGTCTGTGATCTCGCTCGCTCTCAAACGCCCCGCGCTGTCATCTCAGGGCTTTTTGACAGACAGGACGGCATGTAATGTGTCACCTCACATTCCAGCTCATGAGGGCACATCATGTCTTTTTCACGCCTGTGATGGAGAGGGTCATTCAGGAGACAGCTTAAATAAATAAATAAATAAAGGTGTTTGGGAGGAAGGTTGGGGGCTTCAAGGTAAGAGGGAAGGAAGGTAAGGGCAGACCAGATAAGAGCAGAGAAGAGGTGCATGCAAAGCCAAGGCGATAAGACGAGGGGAGAGCCGGAAAGAAAGAGGGAGATGGTGAGAGAAAACAAGGAGAGAAAAAAAAGGGAAAAAAGAGACCCCACCCCCCCCTCTCATTCCACTCCCCACCCACCAACCACCAACACCATCTTATCCTGTCAGATAATCGAAAGCCAATTTCCGTCTTAAATCCCCGTGCTTTGTTGGAGACCTCCTTTTATAAATTTGTGTATTCCCTCTTTATTCCGCGGGCTTAACATCCGGGACTGGGCACCCACAGCACCATGGCAACATGGGGAATCATAATGGCTTATCAAGCCACACACTGAGTGAAAGATCTTCACAGAAAATAAAGCAGGTGGACATTGAAAAAAAGAGAAGTCTTTTTCAAATCAGGGTTTATTGAGGTATTAACGTTTCTGCATCACAACATTTTTATATTTTCAATCCAAAAACATACACAATAATGCAAGCCCACATGTATTTTCTGTCCATTGTGTCTTTGTAAAAGATGTAAAATGTGTGTGCATACCAATGACACACACCTGATATAATCAAATGGCTTTTCGCTATCACCATTCCAAAGCTTCCCTCAAAGCTGTGGTCTTAAAAGCCAATCCGATCCCTCGTCTCTCACACTATCGCGAAAACTGGTCTATTTTCATGCAAATATTCTTATTCACACAACATCTCATTTCATTTCAGTTTTCCCGAGATGAACTTGGAGTGCGCGGCACGCTTCCACACCTCAAGGACAAAAGAGGCGGATGTCAGGGTGGTTGGAGCGTGGGGGCTCGGTTCCAGTGAGCCGTTCTGAACTCTGCTGAGAGGAGAGCAGAGGAGAGGAGAGGGGAGCAGAGAGCGAGAGAGCTGTGGCGGCTGCAGCAGCAACTGGATAATTGATTCAGTCGGTCCACTCAGCTCGAGCAATTATTTACTTATGTGGTCCTTGGAGCAAAAAAGAACAGTGGAGGGAAAGGAAAGGAAAACAGGAGAGAGAGAGATAGGGCGAGAGAGATTGAGATGGGGGTAAAGGGGCTGAAAGAGAAGAGGAAGGAGATTGTGGTTTGAGAGGAATGGTAAGGGCACTCGGAGCTTTTGTTGGCCAGAAGTATCCAATTATAATGGTGCTTTGTCTTGATGGATGGCGCGAGAGGCTGGTGCGTGGTGGACCACAAAATGAAACACTGTTCTAGAAGCCAAAGGTGGAGGGAGACTCCTAGGCTTTTACTCTCCACATTCATCATTTAGGGATTGGTGCACATTCACTTGGGCCCATATGCTGAATAATTTATAGTTAAATACCTGATATCCCGAAACGGTTGTGCCGGTATAAGCGTGGTCCGTGACCAGCAATCGTAATATGGAGCACACTATTAATGGATCTTTTGGTTTCGCTGTCCACGTCCAGAGCCATTTTGGGGGTGCATCTCTGATGCTTTTATCGACCTCATTATCAGTCTACCCATGTCACCTGCTGCCTTCCGCAGTCTTGTCAGCACAGATGTTATGTGTCTGCTCTTGTCAAGCCAATGGGCCCATACTCATAAATTACGTGTTGCACAGGGCTAATGCAATCAGCTTGAGAAGCGAAAATGCATCGCTCCTCCTCGTCTTGAGTGTCCTTAGCCGGCTGGCTACAGGGGCTAAATAAGGCATGGTCATGGGAATGTTCGCATTAGGCATGCTGCTTATTTCTGCTGAAACGTTCACGCTACTAGAATTCTGATGCTGAGCCCTTTTATCAGGGGAAAATACAGAGGGCACAAGATAGCTGTTCTCAAAAAGCCATTCTTTGGACAAAATAGTTTTTTATGATTGCTCTCTAACCTACGGGTACATGGTGTTGTTGAGACATGGGATGGAGACGTAGGCTATATGGTCCTTGTCTGTCTGTTTCCCATCTCTCTGTTTTCATTGAAACACATGAAAACCTCTTACCTTTTTCTTTCCATCTTGGCAGCCCTGTGAGTGCCACTTCACATCTTGAATTGAAGGTAGGCTTTTAGCAAGACATGACGGTCGGTGTACCATCATCACAGCCGAGCCTCTCTTGGACCTCCAGGGCAGCAGCGACAGTAAAGCAACCAAATTCTCATGTTGTCTTATCTATCACCACTTCTGTCCCCCAGGGTAGTCATTTCTCTTTTTCTCACTCTGTCATCCATTCACACTTTCTGCCCCCTCTCACTGCTGTTCAGCATCACTTTTGTATTAGTCATTTTCTGGGTTCAACCTGCCCACAATGACTTCTGTACTGTTAGTTTCCACATGTCGCCCATCTTAAAGTCTCTCAGTCTCTTCTCTTTTCTGTTTGTTGCTTTGTTCTTGCACTATCAGTTCCTTGTCTTTAGCGCAGATATTCCAGAAAATGATTGTGTTATCACTTCATTACCACCTCTCTGTGTTTCAGTGGTAGTTTATTACACCCCCCCATGCTTACTAGATTTCCACTTGCAGGAGCATATGTGTTCAGATGTCTGTGAACCTCTATGGATCTTGCTGCAACATCTGGCTCACAATTTGCCCACGAATTTCCAACCATATGCGTGCCCTTTTTTTGTGCACGATTGGGTGAACTGCATCCAACCACTTCATTTTTTACTTCATTTTTGGAATGCAGGAATGAAGAATACATACAGTAGTTAGCTCCTTTACTTCATGTCACTTTATATCTTAAGACATCTATATTTTTTCATGAATACACTGGTGAAAACTGCTGAAGTTCACATTTCTCATTCATGTGCATTTATCTTGGTTGTCATGCTAAGATTACAGTTGTTTGAATGTGTTATCTTTATTATTTCTTCTTTCTTTCTTTCTTTCTTTGGGGTGTGATTTATGTAGAAGAAAATATTGTCTACCGTAAATGGGTACATGTAACCAAGGCTAAATACAGTCCTGCACTACGGCACGAGAATGAGACAGCAGGACGTGCTTCAAACCACCTTGCGTTTCCCCGAAACTAAAAAAGTAAAAACTAATAAGTAAGAACCAAAAAACGTAGTAAGTATGAGGTACTCTCTAGGCAATATATCAGAGATAGGTCTCACATCATCACACCATTTTACCTCGCTCATGCACTTTGCGCAAGCATTTCTTTTGCATGTGTGAGACAAAATATTGTATATAGGCCAATAAAATTATTGCATGTAAACATTTTTGGTGAAGCGATATATTGCCCAGAGGACACCTCATACCTAAGCATTACTCAGACTTAAGAACTCTTTTGGGGAAATGCAGCCGTTTCCTGCAGTAATTTGTAAAAACCTTCATTTAGTGACAGTGACACTCGCTCTTTTCCCCTCAGCACTAAGACCCAAGGGAAGGATCTTATTGACAAGTAAGTGGCTTACGATTCAATTTATTGTTTTTCATGTTGGCAGGTTGTTTGTGTCAAATGCCAAAAGAAGACCAAATAACATGAAAAAGTGTAAGATCCTTTACAGTTACTTTGCGAAGTGCATTATACAGCACTCTACATAATGTATTTTTATGCAGCATAGTGTAAATGTTAAAACTAAGCACACTCAAATCTAATAAAACCTGTTGATTACATGCTTATTTGCTAGTCTGGATTCAGTACCTCCTTTGACGTTGCACATAATTTTGCAGACAACTACAGTCCTATGAGCGATAGGCAGGGTACCTTTTCACACCATCAGCACTGAAAAAGCCAGTTGATACTGTTTATGTTGACTCTTTCTTAATTCTATAGTCCCTTCTATACATGTATATCTAGGAGTATATATGGACAGTGTCTTTTCCTGGTCACAGCATGTGGATTTCATTTGCAGCAAAGTTCAGCAGAGAATATACTTTCTGAGAAGACTTAGATCCTTTGGTGCCAGTAAGAAGATTTTACACCAATTCTTCACCTCCACCATACGAAGTGTTCTACAATATGGAGGGGTCAGTCTGGGTCTGTGGCCTCTCAATCCAATTGAAAAACAGGACGCTGCTCAGTCTCCTGAACATTTGCTCCAAACTGGTAAGCCACACCCTGGAGGGACATTTCTTGGACAGTTGCACGGAACATACACTCAGAATGGCAGACAAGATTGCTCTGGACCCTTTGAATGTGTTAAACCAGGAATATGAGATCCTCCCATCTGGAAGACGTTTTAGAATGCTTTGCTGCCCGAGAAATAAATAAATATAAACACTCTTCTTTCCCTCATTCTACTGTATAGCTGCTTAACAAAAGGGGAGAAAAGTAGACCGCACACATATACATGGAATGCTACTTATTTTTAATACCACTGAGGAATATTTATTTCAGATTTTTTATTAACTTAGTTTATGGGACTTTGCTGCCCTAACAGCTTATGGAACTAGATGACCAGACAAACAGAGTGTTTTATGTGTTTTTAATGTCTGTTTATATGTAGACTGTGGAGAAGTGTCATACTGGACTAAATTCTGTGCAAACAGACAATAAAGCGTATCTTATCTTATCTTATCTTATCTTATCTTATCTTATCTTATCTTATCTTATCTTATCTTATCTTATCTTATCTTATCTTATCTTATCTTATCTTATCTTATCTTATCTTACATATAAAATCAGCTCATCAGTGGTTGGCTTGCTAATAGCTGCAGCTATTTATGCAGCACATCAGACCATTGGATGTTAGGTGTTAAGCTCCCTGCTGAATCGCCACCGTGACATAGATTGAGTACTATGCATTTACGATAACATTGCCTTGCTGCACACCATTAGCTCTTATTGCTTCTTTCTCACCCCCTATCTCACACTCTGTCTCCCCCTCCTCTCTCTCTCTCCCTCTCTCTCTCTCTCTCTCTCTCTCTCTCTCTCTCTCTCTCTCTCTCTCTCTCTCTCTCTCTCTCTCTCTCTCTCTCTCTCTCTCTTTCTCTGGCATCTGCTAATTTACCCACAAGTAACTGATTAGCGAGACATGGATTGGGTATGCATGCATCCTTGGTCATAGTGCCCGGATGCAGCAACAAACCATCGTCATGAGCTGGAGGAGCACATGTCACCTCACATCTGGCTCTCCCATCCATCCTTCTTCGCTCCAGTGGTAGACCTCCGACCAACCCCCACCCCAGTCCGCCTGGTCCTCTGCCACAATCCTCTCGAAAGAACAATTTACCTGTAATCGTTAGAGTGCACATACACAATGTTAGCTGATGCTTTTATCCAAACCGATTTACAGCTATTTTATACTGAAGGTATTTAGGGTCTGTATTGGTTACAGACCCTGGAGCAATGTAGGGTTAGTTGCCTTGCTCAAGGTCACTTCAGCCATGGATAGAGATGTAGGGAGAGTCAAGGGTGGAATTCAAACCTGCAAATCTCTTTTTTATTTTTATTTAACCTTTGTTTAACAAGGAAAAGTCCCATTGAGCCACAATGGAGCCTACTTTCAGGGAGTCCCGGTCAAGAGTGTCAGACAGCAAGTTAAAAATTTAAAGAAAATACAAGGCCAGATGACAAAACTAACAAGAGAGTACAGTCAAAATCAAACTACAGAATCACATAAAAGTGAAACATGTGATATCATGTAGCTGAAACATGCAACATACTATACACTAAGGATAAAGGAAAACAACTGGAGCAAGACAATTCTCACAAATACAAGTGTAGGCATACAACCATGGACAACTAAAGACCAACACTGCAAGAAGACAGGGCTCACATTCTGTACATGTACATTCTCACTAAATGACAATAAACCAAAATAACCTCGCAGTGTGTTCCCTACCTCAGGTCCCTCCTTCCTGATCACCAGTGACTGAAGATAAGGAGAGGACAGCGGCGAACTCAAAGAGCTGTCATTTACACCGTATAGGCGGGGAGGATGGAAACATGGAGGATTTGCTAGAGCTTTAGGAACACTGAATAATGGAACACAAGTGAGGATGACACGTTTATAAGATGGAGGCAGTGTTGGATTTTTCATGATCACGCCTCTCATGAATTCTCTATGAAGCAGCAGTAGCAGCAGCAGAAGTAGGAGACATAGACTTGGGACTAAAACGTGCAGTGGCTTAAGAAGTGTCTCCTTTCATACTACAGTCAATATTTAATCTCCCTGCTTAGTTTGCATTGTTAATTAAAGCTTCCACAGGCAGCTGTGGCGGGGAGTTGGTGTGACTCTCTTGCAGGTGTTGGTTCTACCTTGAGGCCATTATCGCGGCAGTGTGCTGGTCTGCTAGACTGCTACCTACCCCTCATGTTGGTTGGTTGGCCGCCATGTGGTCATGAGGATGGACGCCAAGCCAAGTTGCCTAAGCCAGTTCCCACAGCAACAGCTCTGCTGATGGCTGGCTCTACCCTGTCTTTCACTCTCTCTCTCTCTCTCTCTCTCTCTCTCTCTCTCTCTCTCTCTCTCTCTCTCTCTCTCTCTCTCTCTCTCTCTCTCTCTCTCTCTCCCTTTCTCCTTACATTTCTTCTTTCTGCTATCTCTGTTTGTCTCTTTCTCTCCCCCACTTTCTCTGCCTTTTTGATCTCTTTTGATCTTTATCACCCTCTCGCTCTGTCTTTGCTGTTTCTCTCTCTGTCTTTCTGTTTCTCTCTCTGTCTTTCTGTTTCTCTCTCTCTCTCTCTCTCTCTCTCTCTCTCTCTCTCTCTCTCTCTCTCTCTCTCTCTCTCTCTCTCTCTCTCTCTTCTGTCTGTGAGTCATCTTCCCTCTCCTTTTCTCTCTCTCAGTTTTTCCCTCTCCCTCTCTGCCCCTGTCAGTCTGAGCAGAGGCTGACATCCACTCCCTGTGGCGACCATCAAGGAGGCAACAAAAGAGCAATGAGCCACTCTTGGCTGTGGAGAAGATGGTCGCCCTCCTCTCTCTCATCTCTCATCTCCTCACTCCTCCACCTCACCAGCTCTTTGGAGTCTCGCTGCGGGACACCAGGCTGCTGTCTGAGGAGACTGTGGTCAGTGGTCACACGAGGTCACTCATCAGTTGTTCAGTGTGTGTGTGTGTGTGTGTGTGTGTGTGTGTGTGTGTGTGTGTGTGTGTGTGTGTGTGTGTGTGTGTGTGTGTGTGTGTGTGTGTGTGTGTGTGTGTGTGTGTGCGTGCGTGCAAAGCAATACCAAGTAATTTTCATCTGAGGTCATCCGAAAGATTAGAAACAGGATTTTCTCACAGTCAAAAGGTTAGGTATACTATTTTTTGCTTTCATTCAACCTGCAGAAAAAAAACACCCCAGTCCACCAAACTTATTTAGCCTGGTTATAGACCATGAAAGTGGCTGTTTGTTTGGATGGCTGGGGGAAGGGGAGTTTCAAAATGATTTTGCAAGCATTATTCAGTCATTACTATTTCATGGTGATGCACTACTCTGAGTGTTTTATTTCGGTTTTTTTATTAAAAAAATGAAATGATCCATGGTGTTTTGGAACAGTACATCGGTGGCCATGTGTGTGTATTTACTGATGCATAATAACAGTGACAGCGAATATAACATGTCAATCAAGAAAATAACAGAATGCAACAAAATAATAAAAATGTGATAACATGACCCAAGTACTACTTGTGACATGGTCACATATCCCAAAGTTTTGTGATGATGCTTTGTAGCACTTTCTCCTTTCCTAAAGTTTTGCAGTTACTTAACTATTGCATTGTCTCCACTAAATCATATATATAGTGCAGCAACCTGAGGCTGGCTTGCATTTCATGAATTAACATCACATTCCTGGCAATTGTGTGCAATTATGGTTGAGCTGCACATAGGCTACCTGAAAAAGAGCGCCTTTGCTTTTGCCGATCTGAATAGCTCGCTTTCATCCTCTCCCTAGGGTGCCACCTCCTCCACATCCGCCTTTAGATTTTTCACTTCTCTTTTTTATCAACAGGTGGTACATAAATTTACCACTCACTGGCTTGTATTCACTATATGTGTCACTTTTCCTATTACCTTAAGCTACTCATCTAACAGCTTTGTAAATTATTACGTTAAGTGACTGAATTGCAGTGGATTTAATGGAGCTTCAAAAATGGGTAATGTAATTGGATATATATTGGACACCAGATGGAAATTAGCCCTTGGGCTACAATCTGGCATGTTTACATATATGTACATGTATGTATATGTTCATTAATGTGCAATGTCCTGAACAAATAAAGTAAAGTAAAGTAAAGTAAAAGTAAAGTAAAGTATATATATATATCTGCAGAGGGATAAACATTTTAGTGATGTGTGGGGGAAACAAACAAATAGTACCGGTAAGTGTTCTGTCCAGCGATGCTGCAAAAAAACAGATTGCAGTATTTTTACAATCTACAGTAAATTAAATACATTCTTAAAAATAAACAAGAAAGTGGCGTTCTTTTTTATTTATAATTGTTTTTTAAATTTCCTTGAATTTGATATTGATGTCTTGGTGTATGTGTAGATGAGTCTCCTATAAGACGGCAGTGCTTGTGGAACTGAGGCTGAGGGGCGCATATGCGAGGTGTGTGTGTGTGTGTGTGTGTGTGTGTGTGTGTGTGTGTGTGTGTGTGTGTGTGTGTGTGTGTGTGTGTGTGTGTGTGTGTGTGTGTGTGTGTGTGTGTGTGTGTGTGTGTGTGTGTGTGTGTGTGTGTGTGTGTGTGTGTGTGTGCTGGTTGTGTAGTGTGTGACAGAGCGGGCCACAGCAGGTCTCTTGCTCTTTCAGGAGGTGAAATGAATTAGCAACGGTTGCTAATGTTTACTGCGTCTTTGCACTTTAGCAGCCTTTTTTACGAGTGCTGCGCCTGACTGGCTTCCAATGAATAGCACCCACTGGCTGGTGGCAGACGCACAATGATTGTTGCAGTGTCAATTCAACACTTAATGAGTCAAATGCAACACTCTTGTAGTTGATCCTACTTTGTTGTGTTGAATTAACCCCGGCAGAATTTACTGTCAGGCAGGTGGCAGGATGTTAATGCAATTCAGCTCGTCCGTGACTGTGTCACCTGCGTGTGGTGACAGGTGACGACCCTCTCAATCAGTCACCACAGTCTGAGGAAAGGTGGGGGGTGTCTTTGTTTCTGGTAACCAGAGGCCTGGGTGAATCACTGATGCTGCATCGGAGCCAAGTACTTTGGCAGCTGCTCCCTTTCTCTCCCTTTCTCTCTATACCTCTCTCTCTCTCTCTACCTCTCTCTCTTTGAATTGCTTCTGTCACCTGTGGCCCCTTTATCATTTGTGGAAGAGTGTTTTGGAGCCTTGGCTCGGGAGCAGCTAACACATCCCTAGTGCACCTTAACACACGTTTTTTTTTTTTTTATTCCTGCTTTTTACCTTCTTCCTCCTACACCTTATTCACTCACATCAGCTGAGTTATAGAACAAAGGCAACACGCACTCCATGCTTCTAAAGGGACAATCCGCTGCAGCTAGTGCGGGACCAGACATGATTTAAAAGGGGGGCGAAAAACGTGTGGTACCACACGGATGTGAATATTCTGTTATTTCTTATTCATTTTCAGTGCATTATACTAAAGTTTTGACAAGTGTTTTCAATCAAGGACTCTGATGAAGGCGTTTGTGGAAACGTTAGTGTATGCACTGAAAATGAATAAGAAATCACAGAAAATTGATACCTGCGTGGAACCAGATTAACTGAGGATGTTGGAGCTTCTTACCTGCATTAGCTAACACATTCATCTTTTTTTCTTCCTGCCTCCACCTCCTTCCTCCCACCCTGGGCATTATCGTTGTGATCAGCTGAGCAGCGTTGAAACTTTGGCGCTCTGGAGCAAGAGTGCATATGCATAGATATAGATATATATAGAGAAGGCCCCCGAATGTTCATATATAGCCTACTTCCTCCTTATAGTTCTATAGCAGCACAACCTCTCATAACAGGCCATCTACGACATTTCATTAAACCATTCCCACATTGATATACCGTAGCTGCATGTGCTTTCCAACGGCGTAATATTATCCTGCATCCACCTAGAGCTGTTCGGCCCCTTGAGGATCGGTGGGCAGTCTCATAGTTCACTTTTAAATGCATTCTTTTTTTCTTCCTGCTTCCCCCTCCTACACCTTACCCATTCATGTTGCGATCAGTTGCCACAAAGCCTTCATTCTAGAGGATAAGCTCTTGGAGATGACAGTGTGGGCAGCTTCATTAGGTTTAAATCTGCCACTATTAGCCGTGGCTTTTAACCGCAGAAGGGAGACCGTTCTCTGTTGATTGAATTTGGCTGCAATCCAGAGGAGAGTGGATGAAAAAAACCCTTCACGTAATTAGATGTAGATGTAATGGTTTTATAAAGGGTCGGGAAATATGAACAAAATTTTAATTAATGGATGAAAGAGCAGCCATCTGTTTTGTGGACTGTGGTCACCATTCCGTTCCAAACACAGATTGTGACAGAAAAACGATTAAAATGTTGGAAAACACCTTTTTCTACATTTTGGTGACATCACTTGTGTTCTCACAAGTCTATTTGATACACATGCAGCACACACATGTATGCACAGACACATACACATACACAGACACAGACACAGACACAGACACAGACACACAAACGCACACACACACACACACACACACACACACACACACACACACACACACACACACACACACACACACACACACACACACACACACACACACACACACACACACACACACACACACACACACCTCTATAATCCAATAATCCAATCCGGACAGCACAGCAGGGGGTCTTTTGGATGAAATCAATAATAAAGATCACCATCGTCATCTCCAGCACCACCAGCATGAGCACCATCCTCACCCCCTCCACCAAGACCATCACCATCGTCATCTTTATCTCCATCTCGCCCTGCACGGTTGGCTGCAGGGCCGCTGACAGCTTTTGCTGGGCCCAGGACAAAGTCATCTGAAAGGGCCCCCTACCACATACATACAATGCATTGGGGACCCAATTCTGGGCCCCTTGTATACCTGGGCCCGGGGCAACATACCTGTTTCCCCCCCCTCTGTCGGCGCATGGTTGGCTGGCTCGGGGTTTGGTTTGGCCCACTTTAATTCCTCCTGTCAGATGAGTTGCTGATCTCCCGCCTTAATCCCTGGCTACCTTTAATGAAAGATGAAAGGACCCCAGGGCCCCTGTCACCCCATGCAGCTGAGCCGAGCCGAGCCGCCGCATACTCTTACACCCACCCTCCCGCCCAGGGGCCACCGTACCGCGTGATGACAGGTGACACCAATTAAGGCTAAAGAGCAGCCATGCCAAGACAGCAGCAGCAGCAGAAGAAGAAGATGATGAGGAGGAGGAGAAGAAGAAGAAGAAGAAGAAGAAGAAGAAGAAGAAGAAGAAGAAGAAGAAGAAGAAGAAGAAGAAGAAGAAGAAGAAGAAGAAGAAAGGGGCTGGATGGATGGGGGAGTGGCGGTGTGGAGGGTGGTGGTGGTGAAAGGATGATATGAATAAGAGGAAGGAAAAAGGGCTGATGGAGGGAGAGAGAGAGAGAGAGAGAGAGAGAGAGAGAGAGAGAGAGAGAGAGAGAGAGAGAGAGAGAGAGAGAGAGAGAGAGATGAATAAGCAGGGTAAAAGAGGCTGATGGAAAGTGAACGTGGGAAGCAGAGAGAGACGGCGAGGAGGAGAAGTTATATATGAATTACCATATAGGGGCTGGTAGATTAAGAGAGGGAGAGAGAGAGAGAGAGAGAGAGGTGTGAGAGAGAGAGAGAGAGGTGAGAGAGAGAGAGAGAGGTGAGAGAGAGAGAGAGAGAGAGAGAGAGAGAGAGAGGGAGAGGTGAGAGGTTATGTTATGATATGAATAAGCAGGGCAAAGGGGCTGGTAGATAGAGTGTGGCTGACACGAGTAGAGCAAGGGTGGCGTGGGGTGGGCAGAAGAGAGGCTGTAATTGTGGTGGAGCACAAAGGGAGAAGGGGCTGAAATGACCCCTGGTGTCACAGCAGGCTATCTGCCCGTCTTCAAAAAGGAGTCGGTAAGAAAGCTGGGCTAATTTCGAAAGGAGATAAGCTATATATGGGCCGCAGCTTGGCCTCTATTCAGTCTTAGTATTCTGTCTGTGACATTCCCCTCCTACTGATAATGGCAGTCTTGATTTTGGGGTTGATGATGACAGGGACACAGAGACAGACACAGAGTGTCACACGCACACACACACACACACACACACACACACACACACACACACACACACACACACACACACACACACACACACACACACACATGCGCATACACGCACACACACACACACACACACACACACACACACACACACACACACACACACACACACACACACACACACACACACACACACACACACACACACACACACACACACACACACACAGTCTCTCTCTCTCTCTCTCTCTCTCTCTCTCTCTCCTTCCTCTCTCTCTCTCTCTCTCTCTCTCTCTCTCTCTCTCTCTCTCTCTCTCTCTCACCACATGCACACAGGGAGGGAGAGAGGGAGGGAGGGAGGGGAAGTGAAGGGGGCTCTGGCAGTGTGACCCTGCCTGTGAGGAAAGGTTGTCACAGTAATCACCAGGACACTACAAAATTCCCACCAATCAAGCTTTCTGGCATAGGTCATGGGCACAGCGAGATGCATGACAGATTGGGGTGACACTCCATGCCTCCACACACAGCCTCAGTGACACACACGCACGCACGTAAGCAGGCACACACACGCACGCACACACGCACGCACACACACACACACACACACACACACACACACACACACACACACACACACACACACACACACACACACACACACACACACACACACAGTGACTCAATTTCTCTTTGGCGTTATTTTTCTTGCGGGTGTCTTTTCCTGCATTCAACTTGCAGCCTAATTTAAGTTAATCCTTAATTTAATTAGCAAACAACACTCACCGCTTTCATACTGCAAATGCATTTTACAGTGCATACACGCTCAAAGGGATTCCAGGAGTTACTGCACGGTATACTAGATGCCAAATCTCCATGGTTACGTTGCTCTGGCACAAACAAAATATATTCTGTGCACCCAATACAACGCCATGCATTTTTCAGCAGGTCTTTCCCCTTAGCATTTTGCTTTTTTCTTTCACCCCTTCTTCTTCTTCTTCTTCTTCTTCTTCTTCTTCTTCTTCTTCTTCTTCTTCTTCTTCTTCTTCTTCTTCTTCTTCTTCTTCTTCTTCTGCCAACTCTGCTCAGGACTCAGACTGAAGTTGTCTGTCAGGCAGGGGCGGATCTAGCCATTTTGGGGCCCTAGGAGAGATATAAACATGGGGCCCTCAAAAGTAATTTTCTAGATAGAACATTCTTTGCTTTGTCTCTTTGAATACTTTGCATAAGTGACAAAGGCTACTTTTTTGTGTGTTGTTTACCATGACTGGTGAGACAGTTGGGGCCCCTATGGAGGACAGATTTGGTCGGGGCCCTAGGCAATTGCCTAGGTTTGCCTAACGGAATGTCCGCCCCTGACGTCAGGTTGTGCCCTCGGTGCCTCAGTAATTATTAAGATAGCCGCTGGCTGGGCTACACTGCCACCCTCACCCTGTCTCTATAGGCTATACAACGTGCACAGGCCACGTCTCCTTGACGGACAGTTCTCTGCTCCCTGGCCGACACTCTGCATTCTAATTGGCTGATTCATTTCCATATTATGCATGACTGCTCTTTCTCCTGCAGCAGTTAGCCTTATGAAAATGATCAACTGTGTTGCACTGCAGTATGTAAAAACACTGTGTCATTGTTGTGCTGTGGCGAAATATTGCAGTATTATACATGCAATGCGGTGAATGCAGTGTGTTTAACATGGCCTGATTATCATTGACTTTCAAAGAGACGTGTTTACTGCATGGAGGCATGTCATGCACATTTTTTTAATCAATTAATGTTGCGTGACACCTGACACCACGCTTTTCCAAACCTCCATGTTGAGGTTACGGTAGAGCCAAATAATGGTGGAAAATACTATTGAGAGCCTTGTTGAACTACATCAGTGGTTCTTAACCGTTTTTTCTTAAAGCACCCCCTTATCTGTGTCCAAGACAAGCAGTGCACCCCCAACCCAAATTTCTACACATGTCTACACACTAAAAAGGATTTCAGTGATTTATTACAATGATTCTTGCTTGAGACATTACGTAATACCTTAATGACTACATGGGGACCAAAACATGTTTTAATTTGGCCTAATTCTAATGTTTGCTAGCAGAGCTTTGGTCACAACCTCAACACAATTCCGCACACCCCCTGAAATCTCTGGCGCACCCCCAGGGGATGCCCGCACCCCAGGTTAAGAACCACTGCCCTACATGATACCTTGAGTATTGGGCATAACTCTCTAATAGCTCTTTGATAAGTATGTGCACTCGTTCACACGTGGTTGCACACGCTGTTTAAGTCACGCAGCAAGCATATCCCAAGCCTTAGAGGATCTGTCTTTAACAGATGTTGCACTTAGACAGGTGATAATTACACATGCCATGTTGCATAGGCTCTTATTGCAGATGGGGTCGCTGGCAGGCCTATTCACTATGGGCAGAATTCTCCCGTTGTCACTTAAGTCGGTTTTATGCGCAAACTTTTTATGCATCTTGATCTTGCGTGGATTTTCCCCTCTGGAACATCACCACACCCCTCGCGCTTAACTCCGAAAAACAGTGCGTATAGCTCAACATGGCCGTGAGATATGCAGAATGTGCACCCATACACGCATGGGAGAATACAGGTGCTAGTGCTGAAAATATACTACTACATCATAACAACATTTCTATGACAGTACCGAGAGCCTTAAGTATCAGATTAAGACATGGTCATCACAATTTTGGTGACAGAAAGGTTATAACATAGGCGTAAGGTTAAGTAAGGTTGTAACATAGTAGTTAGGGTGTCACGAAAATTCCTATTGGATTTGGCCGTGGATAAATTGTGAGGCGTGTCCAGACACCTGTAAGAACACATGGTAAAAAAATCTATTGGTAAGAAATTAGTTCACAGATTTCCCAAAATATCCATATCTTTCCCTAACTATATGGGTTAAAGGGATTTGTGGCCTGTATATGTGAGAATGTTGGATATAAATAAAAGTTTGTGAACTTAACTAAAGCATTCACGTATTTCAGCAGCAGTAAGGAAATAAGTTGACACATGACAGTATTATGATAGATGCTTTCCACACTTTCTGATTGACGGCATTGAAATTGTACACGTATGAAATTCATTAATTTAAGCATCACAATGACAAGCCATAGAAAATACAAACAAGAGTAAGACTATAGTCTGTCAATGACATACTACATATTTTCTATGTGCATATAAAACCAAACAAATGTGTTTTTAATGCATGGAAAACACTGTTTTATAAAGTGACTCGTGTAAGATGGACTGAAATGGAATGCATAAGCTGTTGCTGATACCAAAGTCAGACTAATGCATATAGAATGAATTATGTCTGTGACTGTGAGCCATATTACTCTTGTACATAGAAGCCCATAGGAAAGGATGTAGCAAATGAGTTAGTATGCATGCATTGGCTGCTAGCAAACTTTCAGAAGTGTCACCACAGTTTGGCTTATGCACAAAATGAATTACAACCGTAGGCTATGTTTCTATATGTAGGGCTATAGATCACACAAAATGGCTTTGGTTTAATACATTCTCTAAGTCAGAAGGGTAGGACACCATATACAGTATATAAACACACACACACGCACGCACGCACACACACACACACACACACACACACACACACACACACACACACACACACACACACACACACACACACACACACACACACACACACACACACACACACAACACACACACACACACACACACACACACACACACACACACACACACACACACACACGCACGCACGCACACACACACGCACACGCACACACACACACATTGAGTTGAACTGAAAACACACAGAATATTTTTTATTTAACACTCATAGGGCTCTGTGTCATCATTATAAGTCCAAGGATGTTCCTTTTTCCAGCATGAGGCTTTATACTTTTCTGGGAAAAAAGAAGGCATGATATGGATGGCATGAAATAGATATTCAGCATATCCTCTCAAACACTGACAGACAGTTTGACCTTGGGCACATGAGTAGAAGGGTGATCTCGAAAATTTGTACAACTGTAATCCCCCTGTAACCAAAAAATGGCTATTATTATGAACATACACTGCTACGCCTATTGCAATGTGCTATCACAATTTAGAGTTGAATTTAATTAAACTTCAAATATGTTCATTCTGAAGCAAAAAAAGTTAGAATGTGTGAAATGCCTGTCTATGTCTATGTCAGAAGAACATTAGATAGTCAGAAGAACATTTTCTAGTCTGCCACTAAACCTCTTGAAACTGGGCGAGCTGTTCAGTGTGGATGCACGGTGCAAAGGTTAAATAAACCTGCATGGCTTTGCGGAATAGGCTCTAACACTAACGGCTTGATGTTATCTCCTTGAGGCAGAGCAGAACAAGGTTCTCTGGAATAGGCCTGCCTCCGTGATGAACAGTCTGGTTGACTTCAGAAGTATTTAACAGCCACCGAACATTCAGGGTGGCATGATTGCTCTCCGTTAGCCTGACTTAATGCTAATTGTTTTTATCAGGCCGAGATATAAACACAGATATTTTTCCCCAGTAGCTGCCCAGGCCATTATGTGTAGTATTTATAGTCTCTCAATCGGGGCTCTCGCTCTGCCAATATACAAGTCCAGATGGCACATGTGCTACGGCTAGAGCTAGTGAGGACAATTTAGGCATTAAATGCAATGTGACTCCAATTTCAACCCAAAATGTTTTTGAAGGTTATTTGCATGTGCATGTGAGTGCTTATCTACGGTATAATTTATTTACAGTAAAGGAGCTCTAAGTAACTTTTTCTAGAAAATCAGATTTTACATGATCATTTTTATCGACGCTAACACTCAGTTATTATCAGCTTAGTTATTATCTCCGTTGTGGGCCGGTAAAGCATTATGTATCTCTTAATTTTTAATATTTCAGTGAAGTCCTTACTTTCTGACCTCAGGCTTTTCCAGACTTTGTTGTAGCTGCAAGCCTGTACATAGAAATTTGTATATGTGAGGAGGTGGAAGGTGCAGATTTTGCTAAACATCTAGCATGTTTGTGGGAGAAGGGCGAGCACTGCGTGATGAAATAATTAACGTGTACTTTCAGGTGGACAATGCTCTCTCTCTCTCTCTCTCTCTCTCTCTCTCTCTCTCTCTCTCTCTCTCTCTTTCTCACATGCACAGCTGCACTGCTGTGTGTTTCTCATCTGTGGTTGAGATTGCCCCAGCACACCACAGCAGTCACAGTAACAGTATTTGGCCTCTTGTAGTCTACCCGCCATCACATGACTCATGGGCAGGGTGAGTGAGGTTGGGGGATGGGGAGGGGGGTGGGGGACGCCATGACAACAGTGCCCAGGGAACAGAATATGAGCCACTGTACTGTATTCAAATGCTCAAATGGGAGCTGGTCTTGGGAGCAGAGCGTTGCCGATATGCCTCCCACCCTTGTCAGTAGGAAGAATGTGTGTGCCTACACCATCTTACATGACTAAAGTGGCCTTGAGCTAATTTGTTTCAGGTAAGAGCAGGCCCGTAGCCAGGGGGGGTTCGAGGGGTTTGTTCGAACCCCCCCTCCCATCCCCACTCGAACCCCCCAACTACGTTGCATCCCACTTTGACTGGAAGGCCATTTCATAGACAATAACTGTCAGATAGCAGTAAGTGAGCCAACACTGGGCCGACACTATGTGGGGAGCAGGCACGTGCACTCCAATACGGCAGGGGAGGCACGGCCTCACCAGCTCCAGATGAGAATGATGAGATGCAGTTAATGTGAATAATAGTAACAATAACAGCTATTGTTTTCGAGCATCTGCACCATAACTACCATTTGAGCAGTATTTAAACAGTTTCACTCATTTTCAATCATTTCCGTGGCCAAAATCGTAATATTTGCCCATTTCATGTCAAATTGCTCCGAATACGCTGAATTTGGGGCAACTCTGAACTGGCCTCACCCCGGATTGCGCAATCCCTCGTTAACAAAGTTGCGCGCATGCGCCATGTTGCTCGTTCTGTGAATGCAACCTGGTAATATTGTATTAAACGTTTTTATACACTTAATAGAAGTATGTATGGTGTGCCCTCATTTCCTGATATTTTTAAAATATTTTCTACGTGTGATTATCATTTCTTTACTCTGGACGCTTTGGCATAACGCCCACTGAAATATACAATGGTGAGGCGAGCAGTAGCCTGGCCGCAGACTCCTTCTGGTGTTGAGTCTTGCTGGACAGTTACGTCATAGCGAATCTGAAGTTCACAATACAGTCAGTCGGTGTAGTCTCATTTAAAATATTACATTTAATTTACCCCACAAACACACTTTTACAACGATTCAAAGTAGGTGTCCCAGATGTATGTGTTTTTTGTGGTGTTATGTCTGAATCCGTTTGTCATTTATTTTACGAGTGTTTTTACTCAAGATTTTTCTGGATTGAGGTTGAGCGTTTGTGTTGTGAGGTATGGTCCTGTCATGTTTCTTTAAGTATGAAAGATATTTTACTTTTATTTGAAAGAGAGGATATTTGTGAACCATATGTTTTTATATTGAATTTGTTAATAGTCATGGGAAAATACCATATTCACAAATGTAAATGGGGAGGAAGAAACCCATCCTTTGTTTGTTTCAAGAAAGAACTGAAATTTTATTTTAAATCCCTTGAAGGACTGAACAGCAGAAAAGCTGAAAGAACTATTGCCTTAATGGCTATTTATGGCTTTTTTCCCTCTATTTATTAATATGTGCACGATACCCCGCTTTTTCAATGTTTGTATATAATCTTTTCTTACAATAAAAAAATAAAAAAAATTTTAAAAAACAGTCAGTCGGTGTTGTTGGCTAGCTTGTTCACGTTGACTGCTACAAGTGGATTTCATAACGAAACTAAGAGCATTCTCAAAGTTGGATTTCCAAGGGGAAAATATGTGATAAAGAATGGAGGACCGACAGAGCTGAAGGGTTTTCTACTCAGGTGACCGGTCAGAATAACTACCCGATCATTTCAAAGTGAGTGATACAACACTGCAGAAAATATTGTTGTTTCCCCTGTGTCTTGTTTGCAACCGGCGAGAATGTGTGGAAGACCATTCGCATGGGATTTTACGACTTAACAATTTACTAAGGACTAAGGAGCCTCACGAAACACAAATCCTCGCGGCAAATCCGCCGTGATTCTTGTCCAGTGTGGTAGCTTTTGTGGTAGCTGTTTGTAAAGTTGAGTACAGGGTACCGTTGAGGTAAATCAAATATACCCGTGTAACTACAAGACTCTTTTATTTAATTTTTTTAAATTTAATTCCAAGGTGTAGGCATAACAGAAATGACAGTCCCAAAATATTTGGTGACCATATCGAAGCGTGTGTAATATCTGTTTACGTTGACATTCGCTTCCTGCCACACCTTTGTCCCACATCGCTTGCCGTAGCCTCGTACAAGTAGATGTAGGCCTACATTTGCACGAGAATCCAGTTCGTATCACGAAAGCTATCACACCGGTTTGTTCGCCGTGGTGCTCAGTGGTCTATATGACACCATGTTTTGAATCCTGTGTGTCTTGAGCATCCGCCGTGATGCTCAGTCTACATTGCTGCTGCTGTGTGGTTTATGTGAGATCACTGTTTGAATCCTGTGTGTGTGTGTGTGTGTGTGTGAGAGAGCAGTGGGCTGTGAAGGAGCTTACACTCTCCACTACTCTCCCCTCACCTACCCTCCTCTTCTCCCCTCCTTTTCTCCTCTCCTCTCCTCTCCTCTCCTCTCCTCTCCTCTCCTTTCCTCTCCCCCTCTCCTCTCTTCTCTCCTTTCCTCTCCCCCTCTCCTCTCTTTTCCCATCTCCTCTCCTCTTCTCTCTTCTCCTCTCCCTCTCCTCTCCTCTCCTCGAGCTCCTCTCCTCCTCCTCTCCACTCCTCCTCCTTTCTCCTCTCATCTCTTCTCCTCTCTCTTCTCCTCCCCTCTCCTCCTCTCTCATCTCCTCTCTCCTCTTCTCTCCTCCTCTCCTCTCCCCTCCCCTTCTCTCCTCTCCTCTTCTCTCCTCTCCTCTCCACTACTCTCCTCTCCTCTGCTCTGCTGTCCACATTGGTGCTGTGTGGTGTATGTGAGACCACTGTTTGAATCCTGTGTGTGTGTGTGTGTGTGTGTGTGTGTGTGTGTGTGTGTGTGTGTGTGTGTGTGTGTGTGTGTGTGTGTGTGTGTGTGTGTGTGTGTGTGTGTGTGTGTGTGAGAGAGAGAGAGAGAGATCTAATAGCATTTTCTCTGCGGAAATGCAGTAAGCTTATGTCAAAATATGTAGGCCTACCTTATGTTAAGAAAGCTGCAATGACATATGGAACTTGTCGGTAGGCCTATTTGGCAATTATTTATTTGAAAATCTGATATTGAAAAAGTTGCCTCACCAGCCATAAATCCCAGCGCACGTCACTGGTGGGGACATAGCTCATTTGAAGCAATTCATGTCCATTTATGTTAAGAGTGGGGAGCAACAGACAAACAATTAAGGACAGCAACAACAGACTTGCGACAAACTTATAATGAATAAAGTATGTCTAAATTAAAATATTTTTAGTGTGCTCGTGTATTTGGGAAACATTGGAGCCGGGAGCCAAATAAAGTCTACTTTCGGGGGGAAAAGATCCCCCCCACCACAATGCTGACTACGGGCCTGAAGAGTAATCTAATTTGAAAAGTACGGCAGCACCACTGATAGGTGTTACCATAACAATCAGACCACCATTGCCTTTAATAGTACGTTACGTTATGTTATGTTATGTTATGTTACGTTACGTTACGTTACGTTACGTTACGTTACGTTACGTTACGTTACGTTACGTTACGTTACGTTACCTTACCTTATCTTATCTTATCTTATCTTATCTTATGTTACGTTACGTTACGTTACGTTACATTACATTACATTATGTTACATTACATTACATTACACTTAGCAGACTCTTTTATCCAACGTGGGTACTGTCCCCCGGAGAGGATGTTAGGTGCCTTGTTCAAGGGCACTTCAGCCATCTACAGTATGGAAGTGTTGGGAGGGATAAAGGTGGGATACAGCATTGCAACTCTCTGATTCCAAAGACTGACTCCCTATACGTAAGGCCACAGCTGTTATAATATTATATTCCCCACCCATGGCCTTAATACATGCCTACCCCGCCTCAATAAAGACCAGC
Organism: Engraulis encrasicolus; assembly: GCF_034702125.1. Lineage (NCBI taxonomy): Eukaryota > Metazoa > Chordata > Actinopteri > Clupeiformes > Engraulidae > Engraulis > Engraulis encrasicolus. The sequence goes on along the minus strand of NC_085866.1, from coordinate 39,361,981 downwards.
TAACTGAAACATTCAGAATCTAGCCGTGCTTAGCAGCAGGCAGGTGGGTGTGTCTGTGTAATAAAACAATACACCATCCATAAACCATCTCTTTCTCACATACCAGGTGGAGAGAGAGGACTTTTATCACCAAGGTGCCACCCAACAAGAGCAAACAAATGAAGACCAACAACTTTGAATTACAATGACCTAGGACTGGATAAGTGTTCAGTGGTAGTGTAGTGTACTCAAGGTTGTGTAAATGTATGAATTGTCATGTATGCAAAATAGGATATTTAAGGTCATGTTGGGTGAGCCATTATCGCCCCCCCCCCCAAGAAAAAAAAAATGTATTCAGTAATTCAGTTCACCTCACACCATTCATTGCGATACCCACAGTTTTGTGTCAGCATGCTGAAAAACTGCAAGTGCTGCCCCCATCAATCTCCCCAGCCCCAGCCAGCGCACACTCACAGACCTCTTAGAAATGGTGTCATTTTTAAAAATGTGCTGAAACAAGAGTCTGTGCCAGCCAGCAGAAAAAAAACGACACCAACTATTTCCATGAAACACTGTCTGCCTCCCCATACTGCTCTCCCGCCTGCAGGGAGGGAGGGAGAGATCTGTTGGCACCTGAAGTGGCGTTGAAATTGCTGGTGCTTCACTCTGGTCCACTTTGCTGCACACCTACACACGGCCAGCCAACCAGCCAGCCTCCTCTGGGCATGGTGGGCCATCCCTGGGACTATCCCAGCTGTTACATCACCACCATTTACCAGTCATGAGGCACAAACAAGCAAGCAAGCCACACCAGGGTCCCCATTGTCACAAACACACACACACACACACACACACACACACACACATACACACACACACACACACACACAGACACACACACACACACACACACACACACACACACACACACACACACACACACACACACACACACACACACACACACTCTCTCTTCCTGTCTCTGTCTCACTCTGTCTCTCTGTCCCCCCCCCTCTCTCACTCTTTCTCTCTCTCTCTCACTCTTTCTCTCTCTCTCTCTCTCTCTCTCTCTCTCTCTCTCTCTCTCACACACACACACACACACACACACACACACACACACACACACACACACACACACACACACACACACACACACACACACACACACACACACACACACACACACACACACACACACACACACGTACAGTGACAAATTCAACCATGTCAGAGCTTCTCAATGTGTACTTCATGCTCGTCAGTCAGAGCAGCACAAAGGCCCAAAGCCCAAAGCCCCAGCATACTGCAGTGTATCCATGTCTGAGGCAGCTGCCATCTGGCGAGTGTTGCTGGACACACAGCTAAACAGAGGGACTTTATGCCGGCCATGCAGAACTGTGAGCTTCCCCCCTCTTACGCAGGGACGCCGACAACTTGGCCTGGGCCCAGGACAAAATCATCTGACAGGGCACCTCCAACCAATACATACAGTAATTAGGACCATATTTTGGCACCCCCTCTCTCCATGGGCCCAGGACAACTGACCCGTTTTGGTCCACCTCCGTGTTGGCTTCCCTGCTTTTCCACCTGATGAGTCCCAGGACCTGTCTCCTTGTTTGAACAATGTCAGCAGTAGGACGAGTGACTGTAAAGACTGTAAAGGGCTACTGTGGCTGCAGGACTCAAAGTGGTGTTAATGGCTGCATTTATGCCACAGCTGTCTGCTGTGTCAGTGATGGCTAGTGGGTCTGGCTGTCTGCTTTATATTTTTCTCTACAATACGAGCACTAGCAATTTGTATTTAAAGTTAAAGTCGATTATGAAAAATAAAACATAACAAATGGAAAACTAGCACACTTTGGCCTCAGCCGTGGCTCAATCAGTTAGGGCACTGACTGTTATGCCTGGTAATTTTGCCGTCCTCTCCTATATATCTCTCTCTCCCCCACTCATACTGGTAGACTTTGAAAATCTACAGGACTTGTGTAAGTGCTTAACTATGCCCACAGGCACAGCGATCAGTATATCAGCAACATACCATTTCTTTGTGTGTTGAGTTCTTGTTGTCAGAAAAGCAGGTGAAGTGAGGTGTGAAAAGAGAATGAAAAACTATACATCTGCAAGCTGGGCTGGATTGTAAACAAGATGAAAAGAGGGCTGGTCTGTATTTAAGACACTTCAACAACTCCCAGTTAATAGAAAAACACTCAACAGTGAACACTAGCAGTAATGTTGTAATGGCCACTGGCGTGGTGTTGACACTCTCTTTAAGACTGCTTTCAAGAGAGTCTTTATGGGATGTCCTGGGGCAATGACTGCAACTGTGTGGTGTCCTCCTACCCAAACACCTCTGTTGTCATTACACTACAACAGTGTGAGTGTGAGTGGACAGCTAAGGATGTACTACTGCTGACCTAGCACTAGTGTCCCTGAAGTGGAAAGAGAGGTGAAGAAGGAAAAGTGCAGAATTGAAGTTGGAGGTGTGTTGCTACAGTATATGATTGTCAATGGGCTCTCTCTTCATGTGACATCAGACACCTTTGAAGCAGGTTAAGCTGAATGCAGTATGTCCCTGAAGTGCACAGACACCCTGTATGTACAATCTTTTCTAAATAAAAGCCTCAAATTGACTGTCATGCCCTGCTCAGGCGGGCCTACTTCAAAGCAGAACTTGTCTGAGAAAAAGACTAATATTGTCCTTGAGGCTATTGCCCTTTGTAGGCATATAGTCTACAAGGATACAAGGACGTATGGATACAATGGTCCACGGATTGTCAGGATAAATGGACACAAGGTCATTTTATAGTGCCATACTGTACATAATAGACATACTGGGCTGGCAGGGGGAAGGCCAGGGTAGCGCCTACAACACAATACAATACAATAATTGTTGAAATTGCAATCTCTGCTATCAGTCTACTGAACTGGGTACTGAGCATGTGGTCGTCTGATTCACCCACCGTTTTAACATCGCTTCATTTCTGCCACGTGTCTGAAACATCTTCACGCAATATTTTAGTTTTTTTTCGTTCTAAATCTTCATTTTCACAATTAGTTGTCCACGCACCTTTTCAATCCTCCTGTTTACCGATCGGGCCCTGTGCATATTGATGGTCCGGAGTTTCATGACACGGCGTTCATGTTCATCTTGCTCCCTGACTGAGTTGGCGGCCGCATGGAGGGACTGCTAAATGCAATTGAGCGGAAGCCCCAGGTGGCTGGCGCTACATGTAGCCTGGCTAAGTGCGGCGCCTGTGGGAGTCTATTGACTGGCCTTATAGAGTCACCCTGTCTGCTTGGTACTCTGTCTGCTCTGCTCTCTTTCTCTCTCTTTCTCTCTCTCTCTCTCTCTCTCTCTCTCTCTCTCTCTCTCTCTCTCTCTCCCTCCCTCTCTCTCTCTCTTGCGGGTGCCACATCCAGACAAAATGGTAAGAAATCTTTAGGGGGAGCTCAGCCCACACTCAACAAATTAATTAACCTCAAACAAATGTAGGTTATTTTATTCCCATAGCAATTTTTCATGTGATTGTATTACGCAGCCGGTAAGTAAATGCTCTGTGCTTCACGGTACACTTTTCAAATCGTGTTTAGGTGATTTTGATGGATATATTTTTCATTTATTAAATTTCATGTACAATGCACAGTTCAATTTATAGTTATTGGGACCACTTTTTTCAGACAGAACCTTTTCTACCACTCCTACACACATTGCATCCCATTTTAATTTTGAGAGAGGACACTATCTTGTTCCATTTTCAATTAAATATCAATTAAATGTAATGGCAGAGTGTGGCCTCCCTCTGCCCTATGCTGTGGCTGCGTTTGAGCAAGAGAGTGTTACTGTACGCAACAGGCATCCAGCAGATGACGTCTCTCCACTCCGCCACCGTTTCACTTGCACAAAGCTGTAAACATACTGTAGGCCTACAGAATGCAGGTCAGAGATAACAAACGTGTGTGGTCCACCATGACTTGTGTGCAGGATATAGTACAGTACATCCAGTTCCATCTCCAGGTCCATCACCAGTTTCAATAGGGCTTGCACACTACACTACATCAACAAAAGACCAACATGCTTTGATAAGAAACAGGACCAACAGACCTATGTGGAACAGTGTGAGGTGATGGGCCAAGGACATCATGGCTATTCACTCTTTTCAAGTGATGTCAGGAGCATTCAAAGCTGGTTAAGCTGCATGCTGTACATCTGTGAGTTGCACCATAGTCATGCTATGGAATAGATATACTGTACCTTCATAGACATACGTTTATGAGCAGAAGCATAAGGCACACAAACACACCCCCTTCAGAATGAAACATGTCTTATACCACTGTGAAGAGGGCTAGTGGGAGAGGGTGGAGGAGCAGAGGCGATTCTAGGGTCTGCTGGGGCCCCAAGCGAAAATTGAAAAGAATGAATATTTGCAACAAAATTGCCACACCTGTAGTAAAGTCTGAGCTATTATATGTTGTCTAGGGCAGTGTTTCCCAACCAGGGGTACGTGTAACACTAGGGGTACGCGAGCACACTGCAGGGGGTACTTGGAAAGATGTTATTATTATAACAAATATACGGAGCAGTCAGATCAGGACAGAGAAAGTGATATAGAACATGAATTAGGGGGTACTCATGGCACAACTAAGAGGTTTAAGGGGTACGCAAGACAAAAAAGGTTGGGAAACACTGGTCTAGGGGCTCGGGGGCCCCAAGCGACTGCCTGCCTAGCCTGGTGGCAAGATACGCCTCTGTGGAGGAGAGTGGTGGTTAGTCACTCCCCCAAACACCTGTTGCGGTCAGCAAGTTTAACCTGCGACTATCAGCCCGTTTAGGCGTGACCTTTCAAAAATTGACCTTGTTAAGACCGCGACTGCTCTACTGAACACCACCTTTGACCTTGTACAGACCATGGCAGATACATACACATAAAATCTCCAGATTTGTGTTGGTGTGTGTAGGGTGAAAACGGATAGTTCAAAATACAATGGTGCGGGCTATTTATATTCACCAGGCTTAATGAGCACATGACCTTTGTCTGTCTTAGCATTGTGGAGCTGGATGCTGCTGTACTGAATGTTTTCAATAGTGCCACCCACCTGCCAGGAACCATCTGGTCTTAAATCTAAAAAATAACACTTTTAGACAAACAAATCAAATTGTGGAAGTAAACAGCATGCCATGCATCCATTCTGGGTGTGTTCCCAGCACAGGTGATTTCACTAATAGGCTCATCTAGACTTTTAGAACGTGTTTACATGTGTGGGGATGTTTCTGAAAAAAATACATTTTAAAGTATTATTATATGGCACTGCACTGTCCCACCAGGGACCCGGGTTTGATTCTGGCCCAAGGTCATTCAACGTGTAAGGCCGGCTCCACACCAAGGCATTGCGGAACGGAAGCGACACAATTGAGGTCTTTCTGCTTACAGTAGTTTCGACCGGTGTGTTCTACTCTGCATGGCCAGTTCAGTTCAAAATCCCCCCCACAGCTACTACTTTGCCGTCATTTGAATGGGACACCGTGAAAAATACGCTCGAGTTCTATTTTCCAAATGCAGCGCGGAGCCAGCTCCCGCCCCTCTGATGCCGACTATACCGCCAGTTGGTGTGGAAGGACAGATATGTTTCCATGTATTTTCGCCACCGCTGGAAAAAATCGATTCCGTCCCGCAACGCTTCACCACCTTGATGTTTAAGCGGCCTAAACCTGTTGAAAACATGTCTGCTTCTGATCTCAATTAGCCTACGTCGGACTGACAAGTTCTGATTTGAAGCTAACTTTACTACCATGCCCATTAATACATTTCAACATTTTGTGCTCCCACAACATTTCCTGTCTGGTAGTTCCAGTAAAACTGCCCTCCTGAATTATTTAGTATTATTATATGGTGTGACGTCATCGGTCGAATGCTCCATTCATTTCAATGGGGCTCCCCAACGTTCGCACGTCTGATATTTGAGATAACGGACGGGTTGGTCTATATCAGACCGCTGTCAATGGCAACAAGACTTTTCACTGCTAAAGCGACTTTTCAACAAGACTCTAATCAGCTGCTGTGATAGACAACACCTGTTGTCTAGGCTACCTGTTGCCTAGCGGTGTTCCACAACGGCACTGTTTTGTTTTGTGCAGCAACAATCTTTTGACATGAAAAATTATAATAAGCTTAACATTAAATAAAGAAATGTCCCCGCCATGTGTGAATCATTTAAGTATATCCATATAATAAGCGGGTTAACGTTCGGCGAGTCGGTCGCTTTGTGGAATAGCAGCACTTCAGAGAGAACAAGACCCCTCCGCTCCGCGTCGGGGTCTAAAGATTCTCTCTGTCGTGCTGCTATTCCACGGTAGCGACCTTCTCGCCGAACGTTAACCCTTACTTAGCAACCGCTATCAAAATAATAATGGCACCACCCTTGTAAACGTGGATACGTGGATGGTCATCGGTTTCTGTAGAAGTGGCATTTAAGTTTGTGTCCATGCCACTGAGGTGCTGTTTCCATGTAGAAGGATATTTTTTTAGCAGGATATTTTTTTCTCCTGTTTAGGTGTAAATGCAACATGTGGATAAAAATAAATCCTCCATTGTAAACAATGCGTTTCAACCCCCCTTCTCCTGCTTTTTATACCTGTATTTTAAATATCTGCGTGGAAACAGAGGGCCAAAACCAATGCAAAACCAATGCAACCAGGAGAAAAAAATATTCACATATAAAAATATCCAGCAACGTGGAAACAGCACCTGAGAGCTACTTTTACTTGCTTCAAATTTATTGAATCAAAGGTGTTTGACATCGGGTGAAATAGGGCCATGGGGAATGTTTGTTAGTGTGGTAACACTTAATTTTAGGGGTACATCTATTAGGACTAATACATTCAATGTTAATGCTTGCTTAAGTCACTTGTAAGGCATGTACTAGGCATACACTAAGGCCTACTAGCTCCTTACTAAGGTTAAATTGGTAATAAATCCCTTATTGTGCATGAACAAGACATTTGCGAATACATGCCTCACAAATGTTTGATTTTGCTTTGTACTTGCCTTACAAGTTACTTATAAAAGGACATTGTATGTATTAGTGCTAATAGATGTATCCCTAAATTAAAGTGTTACCGTTAGTGTCTGTTGGAGCGGTCTGGGAACACCTTAAGTGTATGTACTGTTGCACATGAAGTGGCGTGTGATACCTGTATGGGGATGTACTATATGCTTGGTGGTTTGAATAAGACACCTGTTTGGAATTTTGTTCCTTATACTTTGAAATAAAATAGAGTTTTCCCTGCCTGGCCCAGTGGTGTAGTCTACTTTTTTGAGATGGGTATACTATATATTTGAGCATTTTTTGAAGTGGGTATACTGTATATATTTGTGCTATTCAAAACAATGGATCAATCCATTTGAAGTGGGTATACTGAAATCCCTAAAATTTAGAAGTGGGTATACTCCGTATACCCGCGTTCTACGTAGACTACACCACTGGCCTGGCCATTGGCATTTGATGGCTTGTGTATTTGTTAGGTTGCTGAACCCTATGGACCAGGCATAACAGGCTCATGATGCGTCACGGCGAGACTCATTCCCTAATGGCAGTGTTTTTGTCAGCTGGTGCATAATAATCATGTCTTTGGCCTGGCAGGGGTGCAGTTAAGTGCTTGGTAGCTTGGTTGCTCCTCTTGCCCTCCTGTCGCAGACAAACATAAACACCTGGTAATTTTCTCTGCAAGAAATGAAGAGGCCTGAGACATCTGTCTGTGTAAGTCTCTCATTACAAAAAAGCAGACCATCAGCTTAATTGCAAAATGGGCAAGACAGACAAAAAGAAAAAGGAAAAAATCAGAAGAAAAAAAGAAAACGGACCGAAAACTAAGAAAAGCTGGGGGTTCGATATTTGCCTGCATTGGGCTGCTTTTTAAAAGTTGCCTTACAAGTTAACTGTTAACCATACTGTAAGTCCTGATGTATAAACAATTCTTAAAGGTTGTTGGGGGAGACCCAAACTCCAGAAACTACTATCTATGTGGCTCAGGAGAGCATCAGCAACTACCACCATTCATCAGAAAGCTTTGGTGCTTTGCTTAATTAATATCCAGTGGAGAGGTGAGGCCCCTTCGTTGGGGTACTCCCTGGACAGTAAAATTTTTAGAGTACACTGAGAGAGCACTCTGGGAGGAGATGTTCAATTGGCTCTTTAAGTGCATATTGCGTTAAATGCATATTATACTGCGTGGCCCCCACAATGTCACACACTTCCACCCACCCCCCACCCCCCAACACACACACACACACACACACACACACACACACACACACACACACACACACACACACACACACACACACACACACACACACACACACACACACACACACACACACACACACACACCTGTAAGTCTTGTTCTTGGTACTCCATGCCTGAATACTGTGTATTTGTTTGTGTGTGAACGTGCAAGCGCGCGTGCGTGCATGTGTGTGTGCGCGCTCCATGCACGCAAGGACATTAGTGCATGTTGTGCAAGCAGTATTGACCCTTCCTTGTGATAATGACTTCCATGCCAAAAGAGTGAGACGTAGGGATGGCACGTCATCGATCCCATCGTGAGCGGTTGAGGCTGCATGACACACAGCTCTTAGCTGTCCATGGACCTTATAGGGCCATTAAGATGAGAGGAATGCCATGTGAAGGGGGGCAGTGTGTGTGTGTGTGTGTGTGTGTGTGTGTGTGTGTGTGTGTGTGTGTGTGTGTGTGTGTGTGTGTGTGTGTGTGTGTGTGTGTGTGTGTGTGTGTGTGTGTGTGTGTTTGATTGTCAGAGAATGTGTGTGTGTGTGCATGTGTGCGTGTTCGATGGCCCATGTAGCGTTGCACCGAGGGACCTGTCGACTGCTGTCTCTGTCGATGAGCTGCCTCCACTGCACTACCTCTGCTCACTCGCTCTCTCTCTCTCTCTCTCTCTCTCTCTCTCTCTCTCTCTCTCTCTCTCTCTCTCTCTCTCACTCTCTCAGCACAGGAGACCAATCAATGGCTGACGCTGGGTCCCGTATTAGAGCCATGTCGAGGCATTGATTATTTATGGTGCTGGCTTACAATATTCATGTCAGATGATGCTGCCCCAACGTGGGCCTTTTTTCATCCACTTGCACATTGCGGAAAGAAATAACATCAAAATGCTTTGAGCAGTAGTGACAGGGCTACTCTGGACGGCCACTATCGCGCTGTACTGTAGAATGCTGTGGAGCCAACCCCACTTAGGCCACTGTGAATTGCAAATTGTGAAATACTTAGTTTTTCAAAGAAAAATAAAACACAATTAACGCAAGGTGTGGCCTCTTCTTTGAAGAACTGAGTTTTACATTAACCCTTAGCACAGAGCCTATGATATAACCTTACTGTCACCAAAATTGTAATTTGCTATTAGGGATGCACGATGTCAAAAATTTCGGCCGATACCGATATCCGATATTGATATTGCGGTTTTGGCCGATAACCGATATTAACCGATATCAATGTTTTTCTTTTGTTTTTTTAAAAATGTGGTAAAATTAGATAAAAAATAGAGACAAATTAGAAGACAAACATTGAAAGTCACCATCAAGTCCATTCTTTTAGAGCCGTAACATATAAAAAAAAAAACATCAGCGTTAACATCGGCCAAGTTTTACCCATCGGACCGATGTCCGATGTGTTGAGAAATGTCAAATAT
>NC_085866.1:39309796-39347296 GCF_034702125.1 Engraulis encrasicolus | reverse complement strand
TCGCCTGCCAGGCTCTGAATTACCACCTGCTGGAACAAGTGAACTTTTCTTGCACTACCGTCTCTGTCTCTGTCTCTGTCTCTGTCTCTCTCTCTCTCTCTCTCTCTCTCTCTCTGTATCACTCAATCTATATCTTCACTGCATTGCTCTGCAGGCTGAGGTACCTACTATGTCAGTCTCTCTAACTCCCCCATCTGTCTCTCACCTACAGACTGTATTTCTCTCTCTCTCTCTCTCTCTCTCTCTCTCTCTCTCTCTCTCTCTCTCTCTCTCTCTCTCTCTCTCTCTCTCTCTCTCTCTCTCTCTCTCTCTCCCCCCCTCTGTTTCTCTCTCTCTCTGGCTCTCTCTGTCTCAATCTATGTCTCTTTCTCCTTTTTCCTTTCTCTCGAATACAGACACAAATTATTTAGGTCTCTCTCTCTCTCTCCTCTCTTTAGCTGTGCGCCCTTAACATTGAGCTTTCTGTGCAATGGGCTAATACAAAACTAGATGAGAAAAGGTGTTCCGTTTGTTGGTATGGGGCTGTTCAAGTCTGCCTGTTTGCTCTGTGTGACTGTGTCTGCAATGTCTGTCTGGTTCTCTCTCTCTAGAGCAATTCAGAAGATAAGTGTTGAGCTTTGGTGTTGGGAGTTTGGACACATTTTTTCCAAGGCAACCCAATGAAGCCATGCACATTGTTGAGACCATAGTTAGGTAATACATTTGAATAATGATAATGGTTTATGGACAAGTGGGCCTCCAAGGTGCAGCAGAAGCCAAAAAATATTTTCATTTTGACTGATGGAGCTTAGCACACACTTTGTGGAACATATTTTTTAGTTTTTGAAAGGGGGAAACAAAACCTTTCTATCTGCAGTCTGAGTGTCTGAGTCACCCAGTGAGTGAGAGGACACATGCTGTTCAGAAACACGCAGTGCCATTCTGACAAACCCTTTTACTCATTTATGTCATCATTTAATTTGTTTTTTTTTCCCTCGTCACTTCACTTCCACAAAGTAGCCGTGATGTGTTGCCATGCAGATAAAAAAAACAGGAATTATTCTCCCTTGTTTATAACCCAACAAGCAAACAAACCAAACAATACATTTAATTTAAATAGTTCTTGCATTTTGTTATTCTGAGGTTCATTGTGCTGAAAGCTGACTCAGTATTGTTATGTTTATGTATAATATGCACACATAATGTGTATTATATTTGCTTTTCTTCTTCTGCTCGTTCCTGTGTGCGTTTCCATCCGCTGTCGTGTTTCCATTATTCTATTCAGATAGTTCACTGAATGCATATACATCACTTCAGCACAAGAAAAAAAGACATAAATACACATAATGGACTTCAAGTTAGCCCAACAACACAGTCTGTTACTGTAGTGTTGCTGTCGTTCAAGCATACATCCAGCCGATCTACAGTATTCAGACAAAAAGCAGTGCATGACGGACCGCTGTTGTAATGCAAATAATGACAAACCAACTTGGAAGAGAATGAAGCAAGAGCAAGCTGCTACAGAAAACAAGGGCTGGAAATACATGCAGGGTTGCTGAATGCTTTGGCCGGGCCCAGGACAAAGTCCTCTGATAGGGCCCCCACCACACCCAATACATAAAAGGTAACGATGACCCAAATGGGCCTCCCGTCCATCTCCCTGGGCCCAGGACAGCTGACCCCTTTGTCCCAACATTACCTTCCCTGAAGTGCAGACTCAAGGCAAGCGGAAATGGTGCACTTGACTAGGGCACAGGGAGAGGCTGTGTCATTTCCCTCAGTCAGCAAAGCATGAAATGAGTCTGGCCTTTATCAGCCCTGGGTCCCACAGCTGGGGCCGCGGAGATAGGAATACGGCATATTGTGGCAAAGGGGTTGTTTATTGGAGGCTTTGGAAAAGAGTTATAATTACAGTATCTCATTGTGATCACATTGGGATTTCATTTGCTCACTGTGCCATGCTGGAATGATATGGACGTCATAGTGTTGAATGAAAGTGTTGTTGTTTTCTATGTCACTGAGTTTGAGTCTTTGTTACAGTAATCATATGCTTCCATCTCATGTGTTTATCAGTGTTTAAATACAGTTATTCCTGGAGATGTCAAGAGACATTTCTAAAAGTAGATTGTTATACACCTTCTTTGAAAGTACACATTCTCTCTCACAACTAACATTCTTCATAAAGTATACATACTATAGCAGTCACTAAATAATTCATGAAATTATTTAATATATTAAGTGCCTATTGAATAACTTATGAGCACTGGTGCTTGTCATCTGAAAGCCAACCTCTCTGGCTGTCTGATGCAGGATCTGTCAAGCATCTCTGAAAAAAGTCCCAACTGCCCAACACACCATTATCCAGCATGGACCTGTTCAGGTCCCTAGTCAGCAGGGGGGCTTAAGACTTGCCAATTGAGTAAACACCTAAATTCATCAAGGATATAAATAAAGAAATTCATTAATAGATAAATGAATAAATACAGCTGGCTCACACTGACTGATGTATGATGCATAATGCATTAATCAAAAGCATGTGTGCCAAAACAAAACGATGTGTGCCCTCACTACATTATCAAAAAGGTTTTTAAATGTGTCCTCTGTCTCTTGAGCACTGGAGATGGGTCAGACTCAGTAACGACCTCCTTCATTGATAACTACTAGCCATGTCGTGGAAAATTTGAAAAGGGCTGTAGGCAAAAACGTTGTTTCAATAAATCCGACATCGGCAAGAAGAATGTGCTGTTTCTTTCACCTCTTGAAAAAGAATGCAGCCTGTGACCAGAACCTCAAAAGAAGCCCTGTAGTGCACTGTATTTCTTCTCAAAAATAAGCCATGTCATCCCTCTTCAAAACTTGGAGAGTTGACTAACATTTTTTTCACTGTGCACACACGGTCACTGACTGCTTTGGCCGGGCTCGGGACAAAGTCATCCTTCTCTCTCGACCAGGGAAAACTGACCCCTTTGTCTGACAACACCCCCCCCCCCCTGGTGGCTTCCTTGCCCTCACACACACCAAGCGTCTCTCCCTGGCAGCTGGAAGTCCTTGAGCTAAGCCCAAAAGAGGGCCTATGTCAGCCTGTGCCTTGCTGCTCAAAGAAGCTCTTAGGCGGCCACTGTGCTGCCTGTCATTAAAAACACCCTGAGTCTGGGGGTGGACACCAAAGGAAACCAAGAGCTTCTCTCATCTACACACTCACATTCAGCACCTGAATATGATGCGGATCAAGTGTGTTTGTTCAACAGGACCTCCTACATATGATCTCTGGGGTTTCTTTCTCCTGCTCTCCTAAATTAGATCCTGTGTCCCTTTTAAATGCAAAGCCAAAGTCTGTGCTATTCATCTGATAAATAAAAGAGTGGTGAAGTTGTCAATTGGCTGTTGGCTCATCATCAAGGAAATCAACTTGCATTTGTTATTCAGATTAAAAGAATATTACAAAACAAACAAAGACATCAAGGGCATTAATAAACAGTCACGATTTACCATCAATTCAATCTGGTATTTCAGTAAACTGGCGTAAGCACTGTGATCTGACGTAAGCACTGACGTAAGAACTGATTACAGCCATTCATGTACACCATAATCTGAAACAATAAAAAAAATCTTCTCAATCATTGCTAAATAATTTTCTCCTCTCCTTTCAGATGAATTTTCTCCTTTCTGATGTTTATTTTTCAGTTTCCCTTCTCAGTCATGGCAAATCAGAGGTCTCACTGGTGGGTTAATAAGAAAGTAAAAACCCTGCTGCCACAAATGTACAGAATTGAGATTTGATTTGAAGTGCTCTGGGGCACCTGACCATAATCAGCACTACTCCAGACTGGCAGGGAACCTAATCAGGAACGTCTAGTCTAATGTGTCACACTAAATGAAAAGTGTTGCCACCACTGCTTGACAGACATCATTTTCGTCCATCTTCTCCAAACAGCAAATTTAGCAGTGGTAACTCATCCAACACTGTAAGGGGTGAATTTGACTTTCAAGTGTTGAATTGAAATGTTGTGTATGTTCCTTTCCTTTCCTTTCCTTTCCTTTCCTTTCCTTTCCTTTCCTTTCCTTTCCTTTCCTTTCGTTTTCCTTCCCTTTTTCCCGTCTCGTTTTTTTATCAGCTCGGCCCCATGCACCCTCTGTCATTCTGCACAGCATGCCATGCCAGACCTAATTGCTAGTCTTGCAAATATGTTGACCTGTCAGAGGCCAAGGCTATATGGTGTCCATTTCCCCAGAGGATGGATGACTGATGGGGAAGGACTTCCTGTCTCTCTGTGAACCCTGAAGCAAAGGCTGATATTATTGGGAAAGTAGTCCTGTCCTCTTTTTTCCCTCCTGTCGCTGTCTCGTTGCCTCAACACAGGAACGTCTTTCCTGCTAGTGCATCTGATTATAATAAGGTCTAGACTCAAATGTGTCTGTAAAATTGAATGGAAACAGCACGTAATAAGTAACATACATATTTACATTTGATGTTTATTATTAAACGACTTGAAAATCATTCACACTCTCAAAAAGTATTGGTGGTGTCTCATCATTTACGGTATAGAGACAGAAGCTAATAAAGTGAAAAAATCAGGGCCATTTTGGTAAATCCAGGCAACCATGGTGGCAGCTTCTATGACATGCAGAGTGACATGACAATCTGTGTAGGTGGCTTATTAGGAGTTTCAAGTCTCAAAAAGTGCTGCAAGAACATAGCATTCCTAACAGCGATTAGCTGTAGTGGGCTGTGAAGTCTATTTAGATTTTGATGGATGTGCGTTCAAGTCTAACCTAAAAGAAAGTTGGAGCACCATTTGACTGATGCTGATGTAGAAGAGGAAATTGGAGATGCCCATCGAAGGACATTGGAGAACTGAAAGATCTAAGAATAAGATCTTGTTGAAGAAAACTCTTTACTTGTGCTGTCTTACAGAGTTGAAAACGCATTAAAAATTGAGAAGCTACTCATGTGGTGACATGAGCTGCAATGCCCATGATCTGCGGGAGGCCAGCGGGGCATTGTTTACCATTCTGTTGGAGTTGAGAAAATAAATATTTGCTGTTGTAAATAATGTAAGGCAACCTGGCGAGGTCTGTTTTTCTACACTGTTCACTGCCCCTAAGCCAACCAGTCTGTGATGTCACCCTGACCATAGACAAGCAAGCCCCACCACCAACCCCCACACACCCCCATACAGACGTCCTCTGGCGAGTTCCACGCGCCCATGCTCCTTGTTACCATGGAAACGACCAGAGGCCGGCCACTCTGTTGACATGGAAGCCGTTATGTGGATTCTCCTGAATTATAAATCCTCCAAGGCACAGTCTTTTAAGACCTAATTGGATGTTTTTTTCCCAACAAGGTAACACACAGAGAAATGTGTTGAGGGGAGAAAGAATGTGCCAAGGAAACTTTCACTATTAAAGAATTAAAAAGTTCCTCACCAGGTGAGGTGACAAGAATTAGGTGATTATAATCACACCATATTCAGAGATGTCTAAAGAGAGTGAACTTGAAATTGACACAGATGATGATTAGGATTAAAGGAGAAATCCGGTGTAAAATGGCTTAAATAGTGTTAAAACATGATGCTGAGAGCTAACTCTGGGCACATACCTCAACTCCATTAGTGCCCTGCCTTCAGAATTCCAAGCGCTAGACAGAATTCCAAGAGCTAGTTGAAATTTGGCGTCTGCTGTGATGGGTCGGCACCGAATTAGCCATCATAATAAATCTCTATTTTCCACCCATTTACGACGCTCATAGTTGCTCAAAACTTCATCGAGTCGTGGGGTTGTTGACACGTAAAATGAGGCATAGAGAAGCGCACAGTAGCGCACAGTTCGTTTAGAAACAAGGCCATTCTTACAGGCTGCCTCACAGCCATTTACAGCCTGCGCCACAGCCAATCTAACAGTTACAGCCTGTCTTTTTAGACCAGATTTCTCCATTAAGAAATATAGATTAAAAAACGGTTTACTTGTTTGCACTGTAATTAAGTAATTTTGTAGAATTTCTTTGTGTGGCTACTCTAATTATTCAGGCATAATGTACGTAGTTTGTTGCACAAAGGGTACTAGTAGGTAATAAGAACATAGGGCCACACATTACTACTATGTAGTGCCTTGTCTTGCACTTTATTGTTTGTCTCGTCTTTGTCTACACATCGGACAGTGAGTAACATGAGTTCGATTCCTTTGTGTGTCTAGTACACGTGAAGAAATTAACAATTAAGCTGACTTTGACTTTGACAAAGTCACTTAAAATACCCCTGAGGCAAACAAACCACTGAGGATGGGCCGGGGTGATTGGAGAAAGGCAGAGCATATTTACCTTTGAAGGTCAATATGACTTAATTCTGCTGTTAGAGACAGATCTTATCAAAAATAGCATCAACTTTGAAAGGTTTTGGTAAAGTGACACCGCTCTTTCACTTTGAGACTACTTTGAGTCAATCAAACCCATTATATCTGTCCACCCTATGACTGAAAAAAAAAACACTGGACTTAACCATCTCTGAAAGGTTTTTTAAAAATGTAAATATTTGGAAGTTCAACATGTAGAATCCCAGCTGGTGATAGTTGATATCATGGTTATACTGAATCTAGGAAACACAACATATGCAAGACCAATTACAACATTCCTTACCCTATACTACACACACAGACGCACAGACACAGACACAGACACAGACACAGACACACACACACACACACACACACACACACACACACACACACACACACACACACACACACACACACACACACACACACACACTGTTTTGTCTATGCCTACACTATGTATTGCTTATATTACTTGCATATTGCTGTACTGCCCTACACTTTGTATATTACATTACTGTCTATGTCCTCTTTTGTGAACTGCTTTATATAAAAGAGTCTGCTAAATGTAGTGGTTATATCATGTCATGTGAAAAGCTAAGCTAAAATATAATGACCCAGTTCATCTTCGTTTCAAATTGTTTCGGAATATCATCTTAAGGTCATAGAGTTCCATGTTTCCGTAACAAAACTATCTCATACTTAAGCATTATGTAAACATGTGTGTCCATTCCTTCTATTGTAGACGGATCCTGCAATACACGTCCTCTCCCAGTGTGACCCTTGGCACAGCAAGACATCTGGAGTACAGGGACACAGCATGCAGATATTGCTTGGATGGGGTGGTCATGACATATTGCACACAGAACTCGGTCCCCACTCAATACACAGTACAAAAAAAGATAAACATATCCATGTATGAACTACCAATCAAACAACGATGTATTGTCATATTTCACTTGAGGCAGTCACTTTCCGTCTACTGTTGCATCATTTCAATGGCATGTTAGACTGGAGGGACTTGAAATATGGATGAGGACACCAGAAACAAAACGTTTTTCGAAAAACTATATCCACGGCATGTTTTTCATAGGCCTCTGTTTAGTAACAGCTGATGCAATGTGTGATCTAAGACCCTGAAATTTAAGTGATGTATCCCTCACACCCCAGAACCTCTGCCAGAGAGACTCAGACCACAGTCAAAGTTCATAATGTAATTTCATATACTGATGCATTTCCAAACCAAATAAAATAAGGGCATGGAATAAAACATAATGCAAAATAATGCAATACAACGTGTGTGTGTGTGTGTGTGTGTATGTGTGTGTGTGCGTGTGTGTGTGTGCGTGCGTGTGTGCATGCGTGCGTGTGTGCATGTGTGAATGCTCATGTCAACACATTTATTTAGTCTATTCTTTGGCCTAAGCTCTTTTGTAAATATTTTGTCAGCGGAACAAGTGTAGCTGTATCATCAGAAAAACCTCATAGTGCATTTATTGTGCATAATGCGTCTTAAAATCTCTTGTATTCACTGTGAGAAGAGGGGGCCATTGCATGTGTGCCAGAGATATAGTTGAATTAACTTTCACCCACTGCTGTTTCTGTATGGATGCAGTCCATCCACGTTAGCCTTGCATGAGCTGTGAGCTCTTCAAGGTGATTTACTCAAATGGTGTGAACAACAGTAATGGCTCTGATGCATCCTCATCCTCCACACAATATATGTTGCAGAGTTAATTCAGCACAGCTCTGGGCCTATTGTATAAGGTCTCATTCGATGTAGTGTTTACATTAACCCAATGAATGACAGTTACAGAGTGGGATTTATTATTCACCATTTGAGAACATGTACAGTAAGGATTCAAAGTGTTACTTCCACTCTCAGAATAGTGTTGAATGAACACTACAGCATTTACTGTGCACCGCCATCAACTGTAGGCAAACTGGTTGCTGTCAAAGTAAAAGTAGGACCCACTTCACTGGTATACCACCCAGCCATAATGAATTCAAATTATTCCATAGCCATTGAAGAGCCATTGAAGAAGATGCCTGAGCAAAGGGATATAAAAGTAAATGACTAAAATGGGAAACAATGGCAAAGAAAGTGGATTTTGACAGCACATTAATTAAAGATTCTCAAGACTGGAATGACTGCAAAATGGATGAACCACAGTCTGTCATCATGACCGTGACGCACACACGACGCACACTTAATATAGGCATACCTTTGCTTATACTATATTTTTCACACGTTTCGCCTTGAAATACTGGAGACAGGTGAAAGTCAACTGCTGAATCTTAGAATCTATAAAGAAGGATGATACACAGTAGTTACTGCTTCTATGCCCATTGTGGAAGTTTTAGGCTGTACTGCAGTTGATCTGAGCCAGTGGTACGTGTACCACAAGGGGTACTTTTCAGGGGGTATGTGGGAAGATTTACAAATGTTTAGAGCAGTCAGATGGGGATATAAGGTATAACAAGGTGGGTACTCATGATATGATAAAGAAAGGCAAAAAGACTTGGGAAACACTGCTGTAGAGGATTCTTTGCTTCAAGCTTCAAGCCAATCCAAAGTACAAAGGCTGCAGTGCCATATTCATGGTATAATACAGCCCGTCCAACAGATGTTCTCCTACAATGTGAGTTGTGTATGTTTGCAAACTTACTTCCTTTTATTAAAAGTAGCCTCTTTGTGCAGATGGGCCCACAGGCTTCATTACCGTTTTCGTGACAATAGCCTAATGTCATAACAGAGGTTCAGCAAAAAAGGGTTTATTCTTTGCTTTTTGCTGTTTTGCAGTCCATCTGCATAAGCTGTGGGCCTTTCATATTGATTTAAAATGGCAAGAAGAGCAATGCATCATCACCACAGCATTCATCATCAATTGTATGCAAGCCAATAGCAGTCCCAATTAAATGAGGCACCTACCATAATACATTAAAATGATTCCATGTCCATGTAATATTTTTCGTTAGTAGGGTAAGAATTGTATGTGTTATCTAGGCTGCCTCAACTCAAGGTACACAAATGTAAAAACATGAAAAAATCTTTATGAATGTGAATTCGGAAAGCACACACATTAAAGACTGAAATGAATGCAAAATGGATGAACCACAGTCTACCATCATAGGTAGGTCATAGTGGAGTAGAGTGAGAGGAAACACATAACAAACACATGATAAACACATGATATCTGAACATAGATAAACTATAGACCTATATCATTTGATTTTCCATACCTTTTGAGTCAGAATGCTTGAGCCAGGTCAAAGACACTTGCTGAATCTTGCTGAACCTATAGAAAAACGTAATACACAGTTACAGGTTTTGCAGAGGATGCCACAGCCTACTTCATGCTTCAATACAAGTTCCAATACCAGATGGGGTAATATGTTCTATATGCATTAGCCTACTTGTTTTCATTAAAATGTATTTAGCCTACTCATTAAAATTGCTCAATTTCGATAGACTTACGTCAACATTCAGCACCATGGACAGCGATTGCATTGCTGACACGGAACCGTAGGCCTACGTATTTAACATTTGTTTGTTTGTTTGTTTGTTTGTTTTTAAGTCAAAATCACTTCTGGTTGTAGAAGTCTACTACCGGTATATGCTGTATACATTAGGCCCTACCTGGGTCTTGTGTAGGGTGTTATCCATATAGTGTTTTAATAATAACAATAATAATAATACAAAAATAATAATTTTCTATCATTAATTTCTGCGTCCAACTGCACTGCAGCTTATCGACACATATGCAGGAAGCTGCGAAAAACCTCCGAGCCACATTATTTTTGTTCGCTCTGTTCTGACTTTATAACAATGTGATTTATCACCAGCGTTCTAATATCTAAGCGCTAGCTCCCCCTGTAGCCGTGAAGGTAGTTGAAAGTCACAGAGAAATGCCTCCCGAATAAATTAGTATGATGCAGGACATTCGTAATTGTCTTTGCAGACAGATAATTGAGAAACTTTGTCTCTGCGTCACCAACGTGTGTATGTGACTTATGAAAGGTTGGCAACTCACTGACGTTGTTAAGCTATCATCGGAAACCTCCCTTGGGCACGTGCGTGCCGCTTAGGTGCAAAGCAGAGAGACTGCGAAACAAACGCCTAAAACCGCTTGCTTTGCAATACAAACACGAACTCCTCTTGAGACACATACCCATAGGGACACACTCAGTCGAGGTTTGCCGTGTAGAGGTCTTGTGCAGGTTACAAGACCTTAACTTTCAATGGCTTTTAGACATAGTGCATCCTGATTCACGGCTTTAGTAGCCTACTCTGCTCTTGGGAGGAAAGGGGATGTAGTGTGACGACTAAGGCAAGGATAACCCTGGTTTACATCAGTGAAACAGTGATACCAACCACGCAGTGTGCCGAGGCCAACACAATCTGTCCAACTCCGCAGGACTCGTGCGTAATGAGCGTAGGGAGCGTGCGAAAGCAGCGCGAGCGTGGAGGATGCACGAGGGAGGCGAACCAAGCGGAGAGTCGGCAACACTGTAGTTTGACGAGCAAACCTATTCCAGGGAACTAAAACAACCAGCAAACCTTCAAACACACCTCCCCCTCCCTTTGAACTCTCTCTCTCTCTCTCTCTCTCTCTCTCTCTCTCTCTCTCTCTCTCTCTCTCTCTCTCTCTCTCTCTCTCTCTCTCCCTCTCCCCTCGCTCTCTTGCTCCCTCTCCCTTTCTCTCTCTCGTTCTCTCTCTCTCACACACACACCGTGAAAAAAAATGTTTTTCTCTTCCCAGAAATCTACAGTAATCTGAATTGCTCGCGACTATGGAAAAGACAACAGCACGAAAAGACTGAGGTATAAACAGAGTAGCGCATGATCAACAATCAGAGCAAACTGGCATTTCAACAAAAAACATCCTCCTAGAGTTTCATTCGGGAAGGTAAAGAGCACGTCTTCTCCGGAATCAGGATCGCGCGGACATCGTCTGGCTTCTGTTATCAACGGTAAGTGAACAGAAACCTTTAATTTCTGCAGCATGTAATAGGCATCGCGGCTCTATAATGTTGGTTATGAGCAGTATGGTGAAATGTCCGACCGTGGGGAAAACGTTGAAATATCTGCAGGCATTGGCTGCAGAACACTTCTCCCGAAACCATTATCTCTATCAGTGTGTAACTGTTGCTTGTAAAAACAGTAGACCTTATGCATGCGGAGTTTATCTGCAGTAACGGCTCTTCCCCAAGGATTTCATCCATCCGATTTTATGGGACGCTGCATAGTTCTTGGCTGTATGCATACTATCTACTTTCCAACTCATTTACCTCCAAGCCAGCCGCCTGTGTATGGTGTTACGCTAGGGGTTTTGCTCGTGTTTGTTGTTTATTTACCCCATTCTTCCTAACTCCCCACCTCTCCCTCCTTGTCTCCCTCTTGTTATTATGATACTAAAGTAGGCTGATGGAGTTCCTCAACAAATCAGGTTTCGCCGACTTCAGACACCATCGGCTGGACAACGACTCGATGATGTTTTACAACTACAGTGCCTCAAACGAGACGGAGGAGGAACATTTCTTCCCCGCCGGCTTAAAGATCACCATCGTCATGGTGTACATGATTGTCTGCGTGGTGGGGCTGGTGGGAAACTGCCTGGTCATGTATGTGATCATCAGGTAAGGTTATTGAAAACGTGTGCACGCACACACACACACACACACACACACACACACACACACACACACACACACACACACACACACACACACACACACACACACACACACACACACACACACACACACACACACACACACACTCACCTTGTTCCCCGTAGCACAGGTAGGCAACATACATGTGCTGATGAGTGTCAACTCATTATTCATGTTGTTCCTAACAAGACCCCTTGCCCAGGGACTGTTTAATGAGTCAGGGTTCAGGTGGAGGTTGCAGAAGGTTTGCCAGGAGTATTCTGGGAACTGGGGAGCCATAGTAGCATCACATAAGGCTCTTGAAGGCTGCTGCCCTACTGCCTGGTTTCCTGTGGGAGATCTTGAGGAGTCTACAGTGGTTGCCTCCTCTGTCACATTGGCGACAATACAAGCCAGCAGCTCTGGCAAGGTCAGTGTGTGTGTGTGTGTGTGTGTGTGTGTGTGTGTGTGTGTGTGTGTGTGTGTGTGTGTGTGTGTGTGTGTGTGTGTGTGTGTGTGTGTGTGTGTGTGTGTGTGTGCTGACCTAATTCCGAGAAGCTGGGGGTATTCTGCCTCCCTATGAGTGATGATTTAGAGGACGCTCGACAGTGCTTCAGCTTTTGGCGGTCATTTGAGGCCTCTCTGGGTATTCCTGCTGTGAAGATGAGCAGTCTTTCCTGCCCGGTCTGGCTGATTCCTGACTCCAGACTCAGTCTGATACCAGACTGTGATGACCAGTATTTTGCTTTGATGCTTTGATACGCCTGAAGAAAGTTCTACAAAAAATAGCACAGCAACTCCTGACCACTATTAGTGTTCATATCTTTCAGCAAGTAAGAAAGTAACCACAAGGAGCCGTTACCAGGGCTCTAAATTAACTTTAATCATCACCAGCTTAAATGGCTAGTAGATGTCTATCTTACCTGTCCAACACACATTCATTAATGGGTAAAAGTGTCTAGTATGTTTTCTTTTCTACCAGACAAACCACATTTTCGCCAGCATTTGGCCAGTTGGCTGGTGGAGTCCTGCCTGTGACCATATACAGTAATTATCTCATAAACACACAAAGCCTTCTATCAGTGAAATCTGAACATTGTAGAGCCATTATTTTTCTCCAGCCATTATTATACTATTTTGTCATATGACGTTACTGTGACCATGCAGTCTTTTATTCTCACAAATGTTTTGCTGTGGAGCATGCTGACAACTTAACATCCCGGTGATAATACTGTTTTCAGAGTAGTAAACATTATTGATGCAGATGCCGGTTGTGGAAAGTTTGATAAACTGCACATATTTTACTTACCACCACTAACAATAACCAATTAGCCGATCTACCTGTGGACTGGTGTTTGTGCTTGTTAAGATCAACTGGTGGATATATATGTGAAAAAAGTGTCTTAACTGTACCCTCACCTTACATAATGCACCGTTCCAGCAATGGGACACTGTAACATTTGTTGAAAAGACTTTACTAGCAAAGCACTAGATATACGCCGCACTACCATGACATTACACAGTCTTTATTACAACTTGGTCCTCGCCATATTGGTAACAGCACATGGCGACACTTTATTTTAATGGTTCACTATTATAGTGGATCTACCACATTAGGTACAGTGTAATAACCAGTGTAACAATATTTAATACCATGTAATACCATCTACCAACCCTAACCCTAACCCTAAATGTAACTACAAAATGGGTACATGCTGTTGTTACACTGGTATTAAATATTGTTACACTGGTTGTTACACTGTACCTAATGCGGTAGAGCCACAGTAATTGTGAACCAATTAAAATAAAGTGATACCAGGCACATTTTTAACAGGGTCCATGTCTTAGTAATGTCAGAGCTATGATTTACATCTCAAATAGTGGGCTGTGTAGCCACTACTTCTACCTCTTTTAAACTCAGTTTCTTGCTGTGCATAGCGTGCGACTTGTATAGCATACTGTACTCTCTTCCCTTGACACGTCATCTCACTTTCATCAGCCCTTGCCTGTGTCCACTCAAGTCATTCCTCTGATCTCAATCATGTGGAATAATGTAGTAGCAGCAGACCCAGAAGTTTTTCAAGACACATGTTTCATCATAGTCCAGCTAGCCACCCCTCTGCCGTTAGACCACCCCTGCACATTTCTGATAAGGCCACACCTGTCCACCACCACCACCTACCAACCTCCACACCCACACCCAACCCGACACCGTACCCACTCCCTCCGTTTAACCTTGTTTGGTCTGGACTCGAGTTCCAAACCACTCCATCTGGCTAAGTGTGTGTGTGTGTGTGTGTGTGCGCGTGTGCGTATGCGTGTGTGTGTGTGTGTGTGTGTGTGTGTGTGTGCGTACATTAGTCCACTCGTATGTGTCCATGTGTGTGTGCACATGTGTCTGTGTCTGTGCTTGTGTGTGTGTGCGCGTGTGTGTACGTGCATGTGTCCATGTGTGCGTGTGTCTGTGCCTGTGTGTGTGTCTGTCTGTCTGTCTGTGCCTGTCTGTGTTTTGTCTGTGACCGCATGTGTGTATGTAAATGTGGGAGTGGATGTGTGCATCGCTCATTAGCGTCAGCATCAGTCAGTCATAAGGGGCATAACACAGCTGATGAAGCTGCTGATGATGATGGGCATGTCCCTCCTCTTGGCCCGCTCCCTGGATGCGTCTCCTCCTCAAAGTAAGGTCATGCCTACACACCTGCTGCTGCTGGTGACGTACGTGTGTGTGTGTGTGTGTGTGTGTGTGTGTGTGTGTGTGTGTGTGTGTGTGTGTGTGTGTGTGTGTGTGTTGTCTCTGTCTGTCTCTTTCTTTTGTCTGTCTGTATGTCTGTCTGTCTGTCTGTCTGTCTGTCTCTCTCTCTCTCGCTCTGTGTGTGTGTGTGTGTGTGTGTGTGTGTGTGTGTGTGTGTGTGTGTGTGTGTGTGTGTGTGTGTGTGTGTGTGTGTGTGTGTGTGTGTGTGTGTGTGTGTGTGTGTGTGTGCAGTCCTGCTAGCTGTAGTGATGGCATTAATAGAGTGAGTAGAGTTGGACCGTAGCTGTGAAACTCACATGTTCAGGGTGTCTGCTTCATATAGTGCATACGATATCCATAACCTGACACCATGGTACTGTCCCGCCACACTGCTCCCTTTCGGGCGCCATTGGAGGCTGCCCCCTTGTACAGGTGAAGCATGAATGCAATTTCGTTATGTGCAGTGTGTAGTGTACACTCATGTGCTGTTGAGTGGTATGTCACAATGACAATGGGAGTTGGAGTTTCCCTGTTGGGCTTTCAATTTCAACATCCATGAGAGCAAGGAGGAGGTTCATCCCCTTCCCCCTATACCTACATCCTTGATTGATCCAAGTATTGGGAGACCGTAGGAGAGCCAAGCACCACTGCTTTTGTGAGGTGACTTATGTCCTTATATGTGCAGCTGTGTTTGAGAAGATGGGCGGTTTATTGGAAAGATGAAGGCATGTGCGCTTACAAGCGTTTGTGTATGTTATCCTCTTAAACACTGGTCTATGCTATTGTAGGCAATCATGAGTCATCATGGTGTGTCTGCCAAAATCACAGTAGAGTTATGTTCATGTCATCCATGTATCCACGTTCAGTGGAGTTCTCCTGAGGTTTCCCCCGTGAGCTGTCCTGAAGGATTCCACAGACCAACTACACACAGTAGACTTTTCCATAGTAGTTCATTCTTTAGAGAGTAGGACTATGTAGGCTACTGTAGAAGAGTGCTCAATTTGAGTGTGGAATTCACACTGCAAAATTTACCGGGCAATGGGCATGGGCAGCGTGACAATCAAACTGAATAATAGGAGAATTGACTTTTCTAAGGAAATCATAGAATATACTAATAAACTTTAAGTACTATGTGCATTACAAAAATATTATGTTAGAGTAAGGCTTGCTGTCTGTAAGGCTAATTTTCCTTCCTAAAGGTACCTTTGGTAGATGCTTGTGTATCTTGTGTTTTCACACACTAAAACCCTCAGTCATTATACAGCACACACAAGTGCATAATATGAATATATATATGTGTAGCTTAGAGAGAGAAAAAAATGCTTCATTGACTCATGCTTAAATTGCTTTTCGGTTGGCAATCTCCATCCATTGTAGATGCTGGTCAGATCTCATCGTGCGACACCCGGTTAATATGCTTCATCTCCGTGATCAAACGATCATTTAAATGAGATACTGCTCCAGTGGCCAGATCCCTGGAGCATAACCAAGTGCTTGAACCCATCTTCCTCTCCACTATAAAAACAAACTATCATTTGAGCTGGCTTGATTTTTTTCCCCTCCCTCCATCATCCCAATTGGGTTGTTAGCCTCATAACAGACCCTCCACATAGCCATAAAAACCGCCATACCCCCGCTTACTGTATTCTTTTTTGTCCCTTTACAGTCCCTTTGCCATCTCTGTAAAAACTGTATTGTAAAACAACTGGGCAAACTGGCTGTCGGTGGGATGGGAAAGAGCAATTTTGCAGAGTGCACAAGGGGAAAAGGGCCGTGGTGGTGGCGAGCCCCCTCCATGCTATTTCCCTCCTCTCCACTCCAGCCAGCCCAGTCGATGTCCATCTGATCGATGCTATAGCTCAGGGTTTCCCAAACTGGGGTGCGTGCACCCCTGGGGGTCCGCGGCCTGGCATAAGGGTGTGTGTGAGTTGAATAGAGTAATGATGGATTTGTGACTTTTTATCCAGCATTGATGAACAATAAGTCATTTTTAATTGTATTTAGACTTGTATGCTGGAAGGTTCAATCTGAAGCTTAGTTTACTATTGGAAAAGAGGATTCCCCAAAATGAATATGCTTAATGTGCAGTAAATGCGCAGTGAATCCATGCTTACGTGGCCATCAGCACACCAAAATAGTCGCTCAGGGGGTGCGCGAATCACATTGAAATGTAAAAGGGGGTGCGCAGGGGAAAAAGATTGGGAACCACTGCTATAGCTTAATGAAGGCATCCTCCGTCCGCTCGCCACGTCCAGAGGAGAAGGGGGATCAGCGCAGTGGCAGAGGGCGTAAATATTCTCCTCTCCTGCTAGCGTTCTGATTGGATGACCTGACAGTGCTGTTGCCTCAGAGAGGAGTGGGAAGATTCCACACACACAGTGATTTTTTAGCTCCCTACTAGGCAAGCTTCTATTCTGTAGGAGGCTACTGCACTACGTTGGCTTGCAAGTCTATGGGCGGCTCTGAAGTGTAGGAAGATGCTTTGCTTTGCAGGAAGCAATTTCACCCTGCCTTTTGCTGAGGGTCTTTCTATAGGCCTACCATATGCATTTGGACATATAGTTCCAGCAGATGCACAAATCCAGTGTATGGAAATGAATGTACTGCATTTTGATTGTGTTACTACGTACGTATGTGTACTACATGTGTGTGCAATACATGTGGTTGTGTGTGTGCATGTGTGTGTGCGTGTGTGTGTGTGTGTGTGTGTGTGTGTGTGTGTGTGTGTGTGTGTGTGTGTGTGTGTGTGTGTGTGTGTGTGTGTGTGTGTGTGTGTGTGTGTGTGTGTGTGTGTGTGAGTGTCAGTATGTTCGTGTGTGCGTGTGTGTGTATGCGTGCGTGTGTGGTGCGTGCATGTCTTGCCTGTGCACCCTTGCATGCGTGTGTCTACAGTATATTGGAATGAATCCTTGTAAGGGTGCCAGCTGTTGGGATGGATCCAGGCCAGGCGGATCCTCCTCAGGCTGGGATGACCATGTGCTGTTAGCTCCTGAGCTGACTGTGCTGTTCTCCTTGAAAGATCATGCAGTGTAGTGAAGTGTTGCTTGCAGTGACTAGCTGGAGGCTTCCAACACTCTGCAGTTGGTGCAACTCCAGTGGACTCGAAACCGATAACTCCATGTTATAATTTTTGCTCTGTAGGCCTAGTACTGCTGGTCAACCTGGAGGGAGAGAGAGAGAGAGAGAGAGAGAGAGAGAGAGAGAGAGAGAGAGAGAGAGAGAGAGAGAGAGAGAGAGAGAGAGAGAGAGAGAGAGAGCGAGCGAGAGAGAGAGAGAGAGCGAGCGGGAGAGAGTCGGAGATGAAAGGTAGCCTTTGGGAGGTTCTAATGTGATAAATCAGCATTGCAGCTCATGATGACACTGACATGAAGTCTTTCTGGAGAAAATCAGTAGTGCCGTACCTGGTATGATATTTATATTATATGGCTCAGGCTGGTAATAGTGTTTCACAAAATATATACAATTCTTGACAGGTGGACAGAGCTGCATTGCTTTGTCATGACTATGGCAGCATGTCATGAAGTATGAGGATTTTAGCTTGATGTTAAACTTATTCAAGAATAAGTGTTGCATTTTCTTCTGCAACCTGGGATATATTTATATACGTGTTGAATGGCTTTGGAAATAATTAGCCAACTCTGAGTCAATTAGCGCTGGCTGCAATATTTGTTAATGGCTTTGGGCGTGCAATATTGCAATGGACTATAGGGGTGTCGTGGTAATGGCTTTTTTTTGCCACTGATGGTGAGTTATTAGTTCATTTCACAAACTTGGGAAAATGTATTACATTGTGAGGAAACCAATAAAACAGCGGAGTCATGGGGGACAAGTAGAAGCCAGAGCTGGAATGCGATAATTGAGAGAAGGTTCCTAGTGAGACGGCAAAATCAGTTCAGCGTCTCTCGTCTTTCGCTCCCTCGTTCTCTTTGTCTTACTGTCGAGGTTTCCATCTTTCTTTCCCTTCGAATCTTTTCAACCCCCCTCCCTTTTTTCTCTATGGGACACAAACACACATGCACATACACATGAACGTGTGTACAGTATACTTACGCACGCACGCACGCACAAGCACGCGCACACGCACGCACACAAACACACACACACACACACACACACATACACACACACACATTTCATTTCTTCCTCCTCCTCCTCATGGCCAGCAGACGAAAGAGGAGAAGCGAGGAGTGAGTGTTTACCCAGGCTATGTCTGATCATGGGGCTTTTATTGGGGTTATTATTCGTTCTGCTCCACTTCAATTACACCACACACCTGAAGCTGCCAAAGCTGCAAGTGAAACGCACCCACCACAGGCTTGGGGGGGGGGGGTGTCCTTATATCACAAGTATTTATCACCTTTCTCCCCAGAACACCCCGTGGTGATGGGGAGTTGTCACAGCCCACTGACTTCATGACATGAGTCGATGTACTGTATGTCTTGGGCGTGAGAGCGATGATTACTCTTGCCATCACTTCTTCTCCAAAAACAAGAGTCATCGAGAAACTTGCCCTTTGAGTCACTCCTCCCAGATGGAACATGTGTCTTTGGGACTTCATATGGTATTTTCAGTGGGTTGTGTGCAACTGTGTTGCTTCTAGTGCTTTCTGCCAGAGCGCACAAGAGCTAACCATTTGTTGCCCATTGTCCACAAGCATCAGAACACATTGTGATCAATTGCAAGCAATCCAAGGGAGCTTTGAAATTATGTTGAAATGTACAGTACACTGAATGTCTTTTGAATTCCATGTCTTGGTTCTCTCAGTGTGCCTTTTGTTGGAGCACCTGCACAATCACAAGTGCTGAAGTTGGTTAAACGGACACTGTGCAGGAAATGGTCAAAAAAGGCACTGCAACTATGCTGCTCATTGAAACTGGGCTACCTATTGCCAAATTTGATCTTTACATGAAATTTTACTAAGTAATAAAGAAATATTTTCTAGTATGGTCCAAGTAGAGTCATTTTTGCAGCTAAAAATGGCTATTTTTGGACATTCAAAATGGCGGACCATGGAGAAGATCCCCCTTTTCATGTATGAAAAGTGCAATTTTTCCAGTCATAATGAATACATAAAATTTGATCGTCGTGTTAAGTATTCATGAAAAAGGTAACATTAGTGAATGGGCAGCATGAATTCTCTTTCTGGAAATAAACAACTAAAAATCTCACACAGTGTCCCTTTAAGTAAGTTTTTTGAGAGCTTTCCACTCTATAGTAACAGCTGTACTGTTTGGGTAATGTGATCAAGTTTTGTTTTCCTACCATCTTCACGTACATAGTGTGGTTTTAGGCTCAAAGACATTTGTTTTGCGCTTTTCTTCGTGAGTGGTTGCATCAAAGAATAGCGTGGAATCTCTCCATGTGGCATCCTTGGCTTGATTTTCATAGCCTGGCGATGCCATCCTAAGTACTCCACCCAAAGATTTTGCGAAAGCCTCCTAGCTCGGTTCGCTCACTGTTTAGCAATCAGCAAACAGTTGAGAGGGGTGATGCAGAACTCACCGGCAAAGTCTGTTACTGATTGGTTGAGGTAACACTATTCACACTTTTGTTTTGTTATTTGTATGCTTTTGTGACACTATATCGTAACAGTCAGGCAAATAAAGGACAATATGGGCTTTAATTTGAATTCGGAACTCCAATGAATTTAAATGGCAGAGTAAGATCAGACCATCTCCCACCCTCCATGGAGAGAGATTCCTCTTAGTTTTCGCCAGACTGTTTGACGGAGTCAACAGTCGGCTTTCGCCCAGGCTATGATTTTCATACTGTATGGTGCATTTTTATTTTTCCTTGTGAAAGCGTTTATGCTCCAGAAACTTTATCACATGAACTTTATTTAAGTTAGGATGTGCAAGATGTTCATGGAGCAAAGTCTGTCATAATGCAGATTGCTGTTTTTGTTTTACAGTGTAGGATGTGGTGAGAGCCCAACACACAGGCTACGCATTACTCTAATGCAGATAGCATCAGCTTTTTGGAATCATTAAGCTAATGTTCTCAGTCAATTACATTATCAAAGCTAACATTAGCATCATGTTAAATAATCTATATGATGCAGAGATATGTTGATACTGAAAAATAATGAAAAAAATCGTGACATGTGCACAGTGTAAAGCTAACACAGTTGCACAACGTTTGATAATATGTGTACTTATCAACTACTATCACGAGGGGTACATAAAAAGGGAAAATTATATTCTAACTGACCTAGAATACCTGATAAGTTCTAATGAAAAATAAGTTGTACTATATTGAAGCATTACCACATCAGAGTGAAAATACAGAAAAAGGCATTAATACATCCCAGCACGATTGCTTCATTTATCTACACAAAAGTCTTGTACATTGAAGCATCTCCACATCAGACCACATTTTACACGGAGCACCAACGGGGGCTATAGTGGGTACCTGTTAATCCCAAGAAAGCGTTGGTCGTAATCCATGCAGGCTATCACGCAGGCATGATCTTATTCAGGTGGTAAATGTATTCATTATCAGGGCAGTTGTAAAAGAGATTAACCTTTTTTTTTGCAGCCACCCAAGTGATGCTGGTGGTAATCCTCTACACTACAGGGGGAAATGATATCCTCTCTTGCACTGAAGCCACTATTCATCACAGGGCTCTTTTGGAGCATGGCAGCAGCAGCAGCATCAGCAGCGGTGGTGGCAGCGGCGGCGGCCTTTGATTTGAGGTGGCGCCTTAGGAGTTAAAAATGGAATTGCTGCGGTGCAAGTCATTTGCGCTAATGATGCCTCCGATGGCGATTTATGGGGGGAGAACAAATTTATTTCTGCGAGGGCAATTTCCCCAAGCCCGAACTCAATATGCAGGCGTTCCATATTTTCCCTGCTTTTTTCCATTTTTTACAAGACATCATTTCAGTCTTTCACTTCGGCAACTGGAGCCAAGTGCCATTTTGCGTTTCTGGGTGGCATGCTGGTGTGTGTGTGTGTGTGTGTGTGTGTGTGTGTGTGTGTGTGTGTGTGTGTGTGTGTGTGTGTGTGTGTGAGAGAGTGTGTGTGTGTGTGTGTGTGTGTGTGTGTGTGTGTGTGTGTGTGTGTGTGTGTGTGTGTGTGTGTGTGTGTGTGTGTGTGTGTGTGTGTAATGCAGTGTTTCTCAACCTTTTTTAACAAATGCCCCTTTGACCTCATCATAAGCCTCCTAACGCCCCCTTGACATCATCATAAGTCTGCCAAAGCCCCCCTTAGTGTTGAAAAATGAAATAGACTCCCCCAATGGGAACTAAGCCCCGCTCCCACTCAGCTGTGACATTCTCAACGCCCCCCTAGGGCTCCCCAATGCCCCCTGGGGGGTGGTACCGCCCCTGTTGAGAAACACTAGTCTAATGTATGCCTCCGTGTGTGTGTGTGTGTTGTGGGGGATGAATAGTAGCTAGCTGGCTGACAGTGTGCTTTGTTTATCAAAAGCGTCCCTGCAGTCAAACGCCACTCGCCGCTACACTGCACTGCACTGTTCTTGGCAGCCAGAGAGAACTGTTCTGTTCTGCTCTACTCTGCACTGGCACCTTCCCACCACATGTACAGAAATACACATCAGAAAGCTGCAAATGCTGTGCACAGCCCTGTAATCATTCGTCAGCATCGTAGAGATGATCCCCACTAGTGCTCACCCATCATAATCTCCCTATCTTGCATTTCGGAGGGCTGCATGAAAGAAAATGTTTGCTTGGAGGATTTTCTAACCTCCCTTTCCAAAATATGTCACATTTGAGTATGTTCCTGGCTCAGATTTTGCAAGTTTGATGCTGACGTGTGTTTGAGTGTTTTGAGATCGGTAACATTGTGCACAGCCATAATAATAAACCGTTCTGCCAAAGAATAATATGCAGACTCTCTCAGCCCTCTTCTCAGCACCGACAGAAGTGGCACATTTATGGTAATGAAGAGTCACAGAACACCCAAGCAGAAAGAAACAAGACACAGACACACACACACACACACAAACACACACACACACGCACTAGGGGTGGAACGGTTCACAAAATTCATGGTTCGGGTCACATCACGGTATCAAGGTCACGGTTTTCGGTTCTCTATGGCACTGGGAATATTAAACCATATTTACATATCTGCATTTATAAAGTGATGATGCGCAAGTTGAATGTGCGCTGTCTGAGCCTTCCAAATGCCCTCTTTCAAGTGGCTAATAGATTCAGACTTATCACCAGTGCTTAATTTGTAAATCACAAGGTACCGGAACGCAAAAAACATATGACATCACAGCGACGGTGAGTTGGACAGAGGTCCCGGAACGCACAGAAAAACTATAATTACGCAAACGAATAAAAACGGGAAAAAACAGATGCAATTCCCTGCATTTGAACGACATTGAGTCCCATGTCGGCTCATATCCACGTTTGTTTCTTAATACAAGGGACGGTTGGCAATCCAATGGCTCTTTTAAACAACAGCCATAGCATAGGCTATTAAATGCTGTAATGACAACAACCAATATTTTTTGTTTGATCGCTAACTTTATGCTTAGTAGTTTCGTGCAGTGCATGGAAATTATGCTTTCCCCATGAGGTGAAAAGAAACCGAAGCGGTCTTCTACTATACCTATTGAAAGGACAGTGCATGGCTGTCCAATTCCCGTATTCACACAACGTTGGCATAGGCCTATTAAACGTTAAATCCTCGCTTTGTTGGCGACTTTGTTGCATATGATTTGGCTAATCCGCATGTGCTGTTGCGATATGCCACTTCACTGTTTCAAGGGCTCGCGCACTGATGGTAAGCGAGCTGCGATTTTCAGGGCTCGCGCACTGATGGTAAGCGAGCGGCGATTTTCCCGGTAGACTTGGCTTTTCACACTGACTGTCTGCTCGCGCTGCGGTCCGGTTGAAAATCCCTCCGACCAATGTTTTATTTGGAGTGTGTAGGCCCTATTTGAATGAAATATCACATTGTCTTTGCTGTTTTCGTGCTCAAATTGACTTGTAAGCAACTGTCGGGTCTTAGGAGAGAAGGAAACGCGCGCACACACATGCTGAGCGCTCGCCAGCCGAGGAAGATCTCATCCTCTCACCCAGGCTGTCTTTTTCGCTAGGCTACATGACTGATCAATGCACTAAACGCAGCCCAGGTGCCACTAGAAATTAGTGTGTCCAAAACCTTGTGTGCCGACCAAAATTTGATAAAAAAAAACTTTTAAACAATGTTTGGCACAGCCAGGCTTTCCATCTTATCCGCGCATATGAACAAACAACGAGAGAGGGGCAACTTCACGTAGCCTACATTTAGTCAGATAGTAGGGATGGAAATGTAGCC
The DNA here is from genome assembly GCF_034702125.1 of Engraulis encrasicolus. Taxonomy (NCBI): domain Eukaryota; kingdom Metazoa; phylum Chordata; class Actinopteri; order Clupeiformes; family Engraulidae; genus Engraulis; species Engraulis encrasicolus. Next base: position 39,323,310 of record NC_085866.1, on the reverse strand, counting down.
TAGTAGATCTATAGTTATGATTCTTAAATGTATGGGACAAGCAGTAGGCTACCAATTGTGCTTCCCCCACCAAAATAGCCACGCAAACGCTGGACTTCTCCTACTGCAATAAAGTGGGGAGGTCGCGACTTTCGTCTTGAATGTTGCTAAATTTTAACTTGGCCTCCTCCATGCTTGCAGACAAGTCCCCAAGAGCACTTCAGAATCCTCTCCCTTTCACTCAAACATACTCTCATAGGCTACACTAGTTTTGTGAGATGGCTTTGTTTTCCATTGGAAATCCAATATGTCGAATGATTAACTTACATGCCCGTGCGTCGCGATGATAAAATATGTCGATAGTTTTCTTTTTCAGTCGGTGCGCGTTGCCTTCAGCTCTACCATATTGTAACGGTGCAGCCGAGGCTATTTTTAAGTTGTGCGTTGGGCGTCAGGCAGCAATTAGACTGCCTTTGGTTTAGCCTTGTTACCTTTCCAAATATGAATAAAAAAACCGCTGACCAACACATAAGAAATAACTTAGATCAACACAACGAACATCTTTTCTCATTTTTTAAGTAGTGCACTTTTGCAAACCCTTGGTTGCAGACTTGCGCGCGGTCTCAATTTGGAACAGCGCACATCAGTGTCTGGCTTTAGCATTCAGAAATGGTGGTCTTCTCTGCGCACACACTTCATGGTTCCTTCTCGCTTGCTCACTCGGCTTGTGGTTGTTGCGATCCTGACAGTCTCAACCCCAATTTAGGCCTATAGGCTGCTCGGTGAGATGGGAAATGTAGCGAACATGGGATAATGCTGCGCTCTCACTCCTGAGGAGGAAGAGATAGTCCGTTACAATATAGTAGCCTCTATAGGCCCTATATATTTTTTTATTCATTCACGAGAGGTTCCGGATCAGCCATAATAAGTCCCGGAACACAGGGGGGGTCAAAATTACGACGTGGGGGATCCTGTTCCGGCATGATCCGGCTCAAATTAAGCACTGCTTATCACTAAATATCCTACATAGTGTTTGTATAGGCTTATAATGTGAAAATGGTGTGATTTTAATTGTGTCATCCACTGATTGGTCTTATATACTAATGTTTTAATCAGAGAGACTGGATAAGATACTCCTAGAATCTCTGCTTTACATACTTTTCTGGGCAGTACATGAATTGCGGTTTGCCACGGACTGCATTTCACGGTTCGGTATGGTGTGTGAATTGTACGGTTCGGTTTTCGGTGCGATTTGTACCATCCCTAACATGCACGGACATTCACATACGCACATACACGCACCCACGCACGCACACAAACACATACACACGCACAGACATTCATGCACGCACATACACACACACACGCACCTACACACACACGCACACACACACACACACACACACACACACACACACACACACACACACACACACACACACACACACACACACACAAACACACACACACACACACACACACACACACACACACACACACACACACACACATACACACACACACACACACACACACACACACACACACACACACACACACCACACACACACAGCCAGGAGCCAACCAAACTCATCTGCAGCTCACAGATGTTTATCTTAAAGTTTCCACTTGCACTCCAGGAAAGCTGAGTTCCCCTGCAGTGCCCTTGCAAAGAGCGCTTAACTGTGAGAAATGATGAATCATTAATGCAAATGTGTTCACGGTCGAATAAAAAAGGAAAAACAAGTTTACCTTGCCTGTGTTACAGTAAGATCATGTCAAGAATGGAAAATGAGCCGTCTAACTTCTCCGCTATTGTAATACTGGGTTGAATTTCTCAAAACCAAAGTTGCTTACTACATTAACTACTTCGTTGCTTTCAATGCATTTTCCCATTGGCAACTACCGAAGTTGCTAACAGGCTAACAACTTTCCTTTTGAGAAACTCACCCCTGGGTTGTGTTACAGCTTTGATGACGTTCTGGAACACCCATGTGTTTATGCCTGTGATCAATTCAAACGCTGCCGTCAATTGTCAGAAAATGCTTTATCTATGCCAAGCAGTTTCACAACAAGCTCTGTATACCGTAATCCCCTTGGGTGTTACATGCACAGCTCCAGCTCCCAACACTGTAGGTATGTAAATGGCTTTTCACCTTTTTGATTCCCTCACAAGGCTGCGAATGAATCTACTTACATCGGGGAGATAAGCAGATTATTTTTTCATTGATTTCCTTGGCGTAACAAGGCCGGTGCATTTCTCGACATTTCGCACCCGTGCCCAGAGAACAGAGTTATAGATGCTGAGGGTGTCCAGATGTCATCCCTGCTCTGACCGTAATCTAATCAAACAGAGAGCTTTGCAGTGCACGTCCCTCAAGCAAAGGAGGAGAACGGCGAAGGCACAGTAGACCTTTTGTCTCAATGCTTGTCATTGAAGACAGTCTAAGTTGCTATTTCCCCACTGAGAAATAAACGATATACTTTGGTGCTGTTTAACCCAGTAAGACACGGCCACTGTTGTGCATTAGCTGTCACCAGAATGGCAATGACCAAGTTCTACATGCCCCCCGTCCTCACTTGAGCACCTGTCCCCCAAAATGTCCGTGCACACCACTGAGTGTATGTGAAACACAGGGCAATGGACCACTCGTCCATAATGGAACAAAGCCAAAGGGTTTTACTCACAAGGTTAGTCATTGGCAAAGTACTTGTAGAACACAGGAACATTTAGATGATTTAAAGAGGAACTGCAGACTGCTTATCTTCACTTGGTGTTTATTTAGAGCTAACAATGTGGTTTACACAGAGCGTCATCAGATTTATGCAGGTGTCTGAGGGAGGGATAAGAGCACATTTTGGCACTGCACGTGGCTTACACAAGTATCAGGATTTTTGCGTGCTAGCACACTGTTACAGACTGAGGGTTTGTCTCTCTTCTACTGTCAAATTGTGTTTACATGTTCCGTTGCCACAAGCGCAATAAATTAAGTTAATATTAACAGAACAGAAGTGTGAGCTCCTCAACACACTGATGAAAACTACATGAGCATTCCAAAGACACTGAAGAACACTCCATGAACATTTCTTTCCCCATCCCTCTTGCATGTTACCCGTCACACCTTATATACTGTCTCTGTACTACAAGACACAACCTATATGACCACTGATTGTACTCTCTGCTGCTGTTGGTGTGTGTGTGTGTGTGTGTGTGTGTGTGTGTGTGTGTGTGTGTGTGTGTGTGTGTGTGTGTGTGTGTGTGTGTGTGTGTGTGTGTGTGTGTGTGTGTGTGTGTGTGTGTGTGTGTGTGTGTGTAGTTTTGTTAGTGCTGTGAGTGAATGTATCAGAGAAAGTATGTAAATTAATGTATGTTAGCTTTTACTGCACATTGTGTGTGTGTATCTGTGTATATATCTGTCAGTGTCTTATATGCATGTTTAGTTTGATTGCAAATTAGAGACTGGTCAAACGCAATTTCAAACTTCTGTGCTTACATAGATTTTTGACAATAAAATACACTTGACTTGACTTGAGTTGTCATCACCAATTATCTTAAAGACAGACATACCGTACCAATTAACGTGACAAAAAGAAATGAATGACATGCAAATGAATGACATGTTAAAGTTATTGTGTATACTGCTGTCTTTATGATAAAGCCTCTGAGAATGGACATAGTACATGACAACAGTATTGAAATGGTCTTCTATCTTTGATTTGTGCCTTGAATAAAAAATGCATGACTGTGAAAAGGTTGTGCCACATTAATAGGATTTGAGATATGATCTAAACCAGCCTTTTTGTATATTTCGCATCAAGCGTTTATGCATTATCAGGAAAATGGTCTGCATTGAAGAAGTATCTCAGTTTCCTCTTTTCATTTACACAGTCTGGACTATTCAGCTCCCTTGATAACGTTTTCCAATTTTATACATACGTGTAACGTTGTAGCAGTATTAGATTTACTAGAGTGTCCCAATGCGTGTGTGCATGCTCACAGTACATATGCTTCTCATCCACCTACCATCACTATTCCACTTTGTTTACATTTGATTGAAATAATGGAGTGGTGGGTCCAGTGAGATGTGGCCGCGATATTGCCTGAAATGGGGAGCAGGCGAGTCCACCTCAATCATCGTCTGCTGTAATCGCTGTGGAGTGGCGTGCAAGCATGTGGGGAGCATTCCCTGAGCACTGCTATGTGTTGAGAATCCTTTACACTCAATTACCCGAGGCGCAGTCTATGTTGCATCGTTGATTGATTTCATCCTGTCGAAACACGCTATGGAACATATACACGTATATTCTATAACGGGTGATATGACACAACTTTTTTTTTGTAGAAGGCCGAGAACATTAATGGCTGAAAACTCTGACTCATGCTAAGACCGAACTGAATAAAAAAGAGGAGTTTTGAAGTCAGCGGCAACCCAAATTCTGCAGAGATTTCCATTCCAGAGTTTCATTATGCCTTGTCAGCACCTTTGCCTCTGCCTTGGTTCAAACAATTTGCAATATAGCTTTATTATATAACACAGCGCTAAGAGACCATCTTTCAGATATAGGGCTAAATTGTCAAATACGGGTAGGCTACTGAGTGTGGTTTCCAAACCATCTTTTGGGAGTCATCTTCATAGTTCTTCACTGGCTAAACTGTAGCTTTGTGATTTATATATTTATTTACTTATATCCTTTTTTCATTTTTCAAATGGGGCATTCTGGGTTTTTGGCCCATACTGTACTTAACTAAGTGGACATGCAGTGCAATTACAGTGAATTCGTTAAGCAGAATGTTATGGAAAGCCGTAACAGATTCATACAAGGAATTGTCAGTTTGATTTGCCTCGTAGAGTATTTAGCGGTTGCTTAAGCACTTCATTAATAATTGAAACCAGGTTAAATAGCTATTGACACTCGGTGTCACATTTCAAAACAGCCAAAACACCTGCATCTCACTGAAATGATGTATGCTCATGCTAAATTCATCATGAAGTTCCTGAAGGTCACTATGCTAGCAGGAGAGCGCTCCTACTGTAATACGCTTTCAGGTGATTTGTTGTTTTTGTGTGTTGTTTTCATCTGGCAGAAGGAATTGTGTCCCCAGGAAATGAGTAGATAAGGGAGCAAGGGAAGTCAGCGCGAGAAGCTGTCTTGTGCTTCTTAATAACACCGGCCTGCCTGTCCGGGAGCATCCGTGTTGACGTCGATCTTTAATAATGCAAGCAGCTCATTACATTTTGAAATAATATGTTAAAGGAGATGGAATTAAAATCCTCAAGCTTGTTTTTTTCTCTCTCAGTATTTTCACTATAGAGCTCTATGCCCACCAGACAAAAAAATGCTACATTGACTTTGAATAAATCATCATACATAAAATGTTGTGGAAGGGTTATGGGCCAAAGCACGAAAATGATTTATCTTTCCCTACATTCCATTGGTGTCTCCAGCAAAGCATCTTAAAATGGGAGTAAAGTACTATGTTAATGGGTGACTATTTTGGGGCCTTGCCATAATTCTCCGCAGGGATATCAGCTTGTCAGTTTTAAAGGGATTTTAATGCCCATTTATGATGAACTGTAATTAGCAAAAGTTGAATGATTGTACGCGCTTTGTCTGGTTTTGAAGGGCGATAAGAAACTTGAACAAAATAGTAAAAGTGCATGGAGGCATGCATCTTCAATGAGAGAGTTGTATTTATAAGAGTCACTGGGTGACTCATACCCATCTCTCGGGATCATTCTGGCTTGAACTTCCTGATTCATTGTGCTACATTACCATATTGTTAACAGCGCTTGTAACTGCTAAGACACTCCAACATACTGTCTTCTCTCTCTCTCTGTCTCTCTGGCTCTGTCTCTCTCTCTCTCTCTCTCTCTCTCTCTCTCTCTCTCTCTCTCTCTCTCTCTCTCTCTCTCTTTATTTTCCCTCACCTCAGAGGCAAAAAATGTGTGCAAAACTGACATATCACAATTTCAGTTGTTTCCGTAAAATCTTCATAGGAAGATAGTATTGCACTTATTGGCTAAGGCGTTCTATAAGATTTCTCCACTTTTGCTGATCGTCCATGATCGTCTACTTCAGTGGTTCCCAACCTTTTTCTTAAGGGACCCATGTTCTTACTATTGTAAGCTTTGGTGACCCAACCACACGAGCACCCGCACGAGACGGAGTCACAAGATGCCCTCTGTTTCCTGCGAAAACTAATTTTAGTTATTTTATTCCTCAATTCGTCTTTGGTCAAATATAGAATAAATGTTTAATGTAGCACGTACAATTTGTTGCTTCTATGCATTTATTAGTTAAATGCTTTGTCTTTTATTCAACATGGGCTGTATATATTTAAAATGAAACCACCTAAAATCAAGAGGGCTCCGCGACCCCCTGTGGATCTTTGGCGACCCATAAGGTGGGTCCCGACCCATAGGTTGGGAACCACTGGTCTACTTGTTCTTATTCGTCATGATCTCATGTTGTCATATTGCACACCCCTACCCCATAGACATAATCAGAGGGGCAGAGTGATCATGTCACACTGTCCAAGTCTAACACCTTCACGTCTTGGGCCCTGGCTTGATGCCTAAATAGCCAGGAGAAGACATGCGCACTGTTGCTGTCAGCTCTAAACACCAGGATAGATGATGTAAACAAACTCAGACGACACCCGAAGAAAGAAAGCATTGGGCTGAATGCTAAGCCACCCGTAGCTGGATGGAGCTGCTTGCTTTAACTAATTGGATTTGCCAAATGATTGAACTACACTGCTGGTAAAAAAAATAAATTAGGTGCAATTGTGCAGCTACATCATGTACCATTATGTGGTTATGAGGAGAAACGTATCAGGTTTCAAAATTTATCTTGACAATAAAAGCCTATTCATGTAAACAATCCAACCAAATACATTTAGGTTTTATTTAAAATCATGCAATAGTAAAACTGTCGTTTGGGATTATGCAAGTGTTCATCATAGTATTTATCCTTTTTAAGTGCTGGCGTAGTGTCTTACTGCTAAACGAGAGAGCAGGAGTTCAGTGTAAATAGACAAACCTGGTCAAAGTGCCTGTGGGTTTTTAAACGTAGGCCTACGTATTTGGCCATGACCTTGAATGCATTACCTTGTTTTATTTGTTGTTGCTATTTTTAGTTGCATTTTGCATCCCACCATGTCAGAACAGCTTAGGCATGACTCAGACCCCTGCAAACAAGCGGGAAAGACTACCAAAGATGCCCAGACAGATAGCACAGGCCGCCTCTCCGCATGCAAAGCCTAGCACACCATAAAAATTCTAACCCCACACTCAGAGAAAGGTGGGGGTGGGGGGGTGATGGGTGTGTGTTGGAGCAAAAGGGGTCAGTTATCCCAGGTCCATGAAGAAGGGCGGGGGGGGGTCTTTCAGGTGATATTGTCCTGGGCCTCGCCAAAGCTGTCAAAGCTGCTCACAGTAATACTGTAGCTGAACTAGCTAAACTCTTTCACATTGGAATATGAAAAATTAAAGTACTAACGTCAGTTCTGGCCAGGCCATGGTAGTCAAGAAACTTGCTGCCCTCCCCTTCATCTAATTAATTCCTAATTGATCCAGGTGCATTCTCTCAGCTGATAATCTTTCTTCCCTAGCGATTGGCCACACGGCTTCGGCACGCCTTTTAAATTCTATCCACTTCCTCTCAACTGTATGCTGCTCGGTTTTTGCTACCCACCACCTCCCCTGCTCCACCTTGTCGTGTATGATGTGACATCCTCTCTTGTCACGTCGCTTGGCTCTGTTCATGGGGGGTTATCTCTCGCCCTGTCCTGCTGGGGTGAGAATTCCCTAAACTGCTGCTGCCCCCTGACTAAATGCTTTTCCATGCTGCTCATGGAAATAGGGGGGTTCCTCCGAACAGAGCTATACCGCCAAATGTAATTCATAATTTCAATAAAAGAAATTGCATTTATATTCTTCTCTTGTGTTTCTTGACTGAAATGGTTCTGACAGAACTGTCAGTTGTATACATTTTCTATAAAGACAGATTAAACAGTGCTGCTGCATTGTTGTGGCCATGATCAATAATGAGTTATTTTAAAGGAGGAGTTACATGACCAGCCTTATAAATTTTCACACTGTGAGGCAGTGACTTCATCCGAGTGTTATATCTCAACATTGATTTCCGCTATGAGTTTATAGATAAATGGAGAAATATAATTCCCCCCTTCATTACAAGCACAAAGTTGTATCACGGTTGATTATGTTCTGGGGTGATGTCAGGTCTTGAGAGGTGCAAATTAAATTAACAACTGCTCATCAATATTTTCCATAATAACAAATGCCAGGGTGCCAAAAACTTGATCACTGAGCCACCAGTCCAGGCCAGGTGGAAACAGCCAGACAGGCAGCAAAAAAGTGCTTACCAGTTTTTACAACGTGCAGCAGACGCATCGATGTGTGAAGATAAATGATGAACAATTATTGTATCACCGAGCATGGCTACACAACACAAGTTTAGCAGTGAATGGTTGATGAAACAGTGAAGAAATCGTCATTGCAGTATTTTTCATTAGTGATAAATGATGATGAGAACCTGATCAAAGTACAGTAAGTTTTGCAGCTAAAGATGTTTATTAGGCTACTGCAATTTGTTTTTGTATTTTTTTGTTTTCTCAATCAGACACAGGTCATACCACCATGCTGTGTTCACTCGTGCAGTTTGCCCATATGTAGGCAATAAATCTTTCTTTAACACAACAACCTAGAAATAGGGAAGTCTTCGTGAGTAAATGCAGTATGCCTACAGTAGGCATACTGCATTTACTCACAAAGACTTCCCTATTAAGTCAGTAACTGATTTAGCATGACCACCATACTCAAAGAAAAATGTTCTGTGTTAAAGACCAGAATAAAGTGTTCCGCTCACGTCTTTTCAATTAAACTGGTTTTTGCACAAAGGAGTATTCAAAATGTTGCCTCTTTGTTGCTTCAAGCCCTTTGCAAATTCACAGTACAGAGTGTGAAGACATTGTGTGAGGGAATGAACCATGGCTCATAATTATCTCATAATTATACTTTCAGTAGCCTCAGACAAGGTACACTTACATGCAAAACTCCCAAACAGCACCATTCGTGAAATAATTGGTGCGAGTTTTATTAAAATAACCAAGTCTGTGCTCAGGATAATAGTTGCATACTGCTGAGCTGAAGGGTAGACAAGGTGAACTGGTAAGGCACTGTACGTAGGGTGCAATACATGAGTGTAGAGAGACAGATATAAACCTAAAGCTACTGTAGAACAGGAGCTGGACAAGTGAGTGTGGGAGAAGATGGAGAATCATGGGGTGTGGGGGGTGATATGGGGAGAAACACATAAGGGGGAGGGGGGGGGTGATCTGGGGTAGAGGTGACAGATTGCAGGGGGGTTGGGGACGTGTGAGAAGGAGATACAGAAGGAGAACTATAGCACACAGCACAGCACTCACAGTCCAGAACATCGCAGTTGTTCCTTTTGTCTCTGCTCCCTCAGCGGGAGCTATATATCGCCCCTTATTTCGCAGATGTCAAAAGATTTTGACACTGTTTGTTGTGGCCACATGAAAATAAATTAAATTCAGTGGGTGGAGGGAAAAACTCCATGCGCACAGAGGCTGAACAGAAAATATGTGGAGTTGCCGGATATGTAGGGTAATAAAAAAAAGTCCTTTTGTGGCGTGGTAAATTGTCATTTCTTTATAACCCCAGCACTATTGGAAATGGGTTCATCGGATGTGGCATTCAGTGCGCTTGTTCAAGTTATTTTTGTCGGATTGGAAACATCCCCGGTGAATAGCTATCTCCCAGGACAATTGGGTGAGGCATCACGGTTCTGCTGTTGCAGTAAGTTCTTAGTATGAAAATATTGTATTTCCTTGCTTATTGCCTACAGTCCAGTCATTTATTTATTTAACATACTCGGCGTGCAAGAAATAAGAAAGCGCTTTAAGATGTTACAGAAATATCCAAGTGTTGAGATGAAACACGCCTCCAGTGATGAACTGATGTGGAATTTCCCTCAGGACTCTAAAATCCTATTTTGCTCTTATTCTGTTTCATTAAGTCTGTTTGTAATGGCTAAGAAGATTCTAGACACAGTCCCTGAAAAGCCCATGGTGGATATAAAAGAGAAAAGACCAGGAGCTTGTTTCTTCTTAGTGCACTGGTGTTCCAACATATCACCTGTGGGAAGATCCCTCGAGTGGCATCCATGCCTATATAGAAATGCAACCAATCTTATTCTCCAACACAAGACTGACTGAAAGTAGGCCGAGAAGTATTTTGCATACAGTAGCTGTCATTATTGCAGGGAGAGATGGCATTACAATAGGCTACAGTACATACAGCAGTTGTTTGATGGCTTTTTCATAGTCGTATGTCCATGTGGGAGTGGAGTGCTTTCTAATGTAAATCTTGTGCCTTTTATGATTGTGCTTGCTTGGCCTTCTCAGTCTGCAAGTCTAACTTACAGCAGCGTGCCAGTAATGGCCTTGGGCATGTCAGCGCAGGGTTCAGAGTGCTGACAGCCTACGGGAGCAGAGTGCTCATTAGCGGTAGCCTGCGCATACTTTGGTAGGCAGACAGAAGCACATGAAAGTGATGGGCAGGGTGACACACGCGCTGGCTTCTTGGATAGAGTTGGGGGCTTGCTGCCAGCCACGGGAGCTCTAGACTAAATGCAGCCAGAGACTAAGCGTGCTGGTGAGCAGGGCTGCTGACAGCCTTGACTTGGCCCGGGACAAAATCATCTGAAAGGGACCCCCCCCCCCCCACACACACACGCACACACATTTAGTGCATACAATGCAATGGCCAACTCTGGGCCCCCTCCACTCACTGGGGCCCGGGACAACTGACCTGTGTGTGTGTGTGTGTGTGTGTGTGTGTGTGTGTGTGTGTGTGCGTGTGCGTGTGCGTGTGTGTGCGTGTGCGTGTGCATGTGTGTGTGTGTGTGTGTGTGTGTGTGTGTGTGTGTGTGTCCGGGCCTGCTGGTGGGTGAGCTGTGCTGTGTTAGTGTCGCTTCTTCTTCTGTGCCAAAGCCTCCTGGTCTGCCTCAGGCTCAGGACTACTGCCATGACACACAAGACTCCAATGTGTCCTGGCACTCAAAGAGAGGATCGAGACGAGCAAGTAGCGGCGGAGGGATACTAGAAGCTTCTTATGGGCGGTTGGCTGCTCCTTGAAGTCTTTTAAGCTAGATAGTGACACTAATGTCTTCTGTCTCTCTTGAATATGCAGAAGTTTCCATACCAGAAACATTAAAATGTACACTACATATTAAACTCATACGATGCACTGTATATTCCACAATTCTCACTAGACCTTAACCCCACAAGAATTGCCAGAGGAACTCGTAATGGCTTTTTATGGTCTGTTGGCTGTCATAAGTGTCTTACAGTAATAAGCTAGATAGTGACACTATTCTTGTGACTGCTGTGCTGTCTGAACATGAAGATTTTTTGGTAACACTTTACTTAAAGCCCATTCTATAGTGCATTATGAGCATATCTATAATGGCTTATAACTTGCATCATAATTAGTCACAATGCATTATGGCTACACTCATAATGCTTCATGGTGTATTATATCAACAGTTACAACTATACATCTAGCTTATTATGCATTATAAGGACAAGGGAGTGATGTATTTATTTATTTACATTTATCACAAGGCATTATTAGCTTTTATTATACATCATGAGGCATTATGAGTGTAGCCATAATGCATTGTGACTAATTATGATGCGCATTATAAGTTGTTATAAATATGCTTATAATGCGCTATAGATATGGGCTTCATAGAAAGTGTTACCGATTTTTTTTTTCTGTCCAGCAGAAACATCATGTAGACTGTGTTAGCATATCTACCGGATATGTTGTGTAATGCCCCCTAGACGTTCATGAAACACACAATGTGACCAACCTATTCAATGTCTGTTAATAATATAATTTTTATCAACCAAAAGTCAACAACCGATCGCCCTCAATATGCTCATGTGTACTCGACACATCTATAACCTTATCGCATTGACACCTAATTGGCATCAGCCAAAGTCAACAGTCTGCAGCAAGTCGGTATCATCTGCTCCACTCTCTCCGGCTGATCTTCCGTATGTCTGCCTGCCTGCTTATCTTCTTTACCTTCCTTTCTTCCTTCCTTCCTTCCTTCCTTATCTTCCTTTACCATCTGTAGGTTGCACAATGTTTTATTCCTCGAAGCTTTGCACATCTTGTCTCCTGATAGCTCTTTTCTACTCTCTGTTCGTTCAGTACAACTCTAAATCAGTGATGAACATGGTCAGCATTTTGTTTTTAGAAACAGTCATTTTCCAAGCACAGTAACCTAAGGGTATAACCTTAGAGTACACCCCCTGTTCCAAAAGCACTTACTGTTATGGTAGGCAAAAGCAGACTGAACAAGAAAAACGCCCTGCCCCTTATTGCCTGTAGAAGTCCGTGGGGGTTGCTGTGACTGCTGCAAAAACACCACATGAACACAATATTGCCTCACTGTTGCTGAAGGATGCGGGTTGCAAGAGAGACACAGAGAGATCATTTGTTGTCTTTGCAGAAAATTGTTCGGTGGCATTGACAGTGGGTCGGATACGGTTGCAAAAACAAAAAGACACAATAAACAAATACCCTCCTACTCACCACATGTGACAACACAATCTGACATAATAGCTTTGGTGACATGATGTTAATTCCATTCTCTGGTAATATAATTACTGAAGTGTGCTTCCTTATACTGTATGTACACATGCATGATGGGACTTGGGACTTGGTTTTAGGATCAGATGCGTGGTTGCCTTGCCTTGTTCAGTTCTGACACAAATGGGAAAATCCAAGGAAGCAACCTATGCCAACACTAGATGCACATGATGTTCAGAGCCATATTAGTTACGTTACGTAAGTGATTTTATGTGATTGCAGCATCCTGAAGACCACCACAGACATTGCAGACGGACAGACAGGCAATATCTGGCCCGAATCTAGGGGAATAAAAAACAACCTCAAGACTAAGACTAAGTGAACTGCTCATGTAACTAGTTCTTTATAACTTGCTGTGGATTAAGTTTAGGAGCATTGAGCTAAATCTAAGGCAGTGTATATTCTGCATTCTTCAACAGGTGTCCTTGCAGCACAGTACTACTTTCACAGTACTTTCATAGTCCATTCCCAACAGTTCCATTTGACAGCATACCAAAATTTGTCAATTCAAAAACCATCCAATAACCATGCAACTCCTGTCTTCATAGCCTTCCAATAATAGGGAAAAAAAGAAAACTACAGACTCGGAGGGTTATTGATGTAGCAAGATGTTGTTCTGTTTATTTCCTGTAGATCACACATGTCTACCATGTTTTGCATGAAGAACACATCAACATTGTTTCCAGAAATCAATAGCAGCATGGAAATGTGTGAAAAGCCATTTTAATTTCCTTTCCTTTGTATGTGTACTACATGTGAAGAATTGTCAATATAGCCGTACCCTTTACTTGACGTGAACCTTGGTAAAAAAAAAAAAAAAAG
>NC_085866.1:39267296-39304796 GCF_034702125.1 Engraulis encrasicolus | reverse complement strand
TGTATGTGCACGTCGTTTGATTAGTGGCGAGAAGAATAAAAGAGTTGTTATGCTAATGAGTTTAATTTTGTTTAGCAATTAAAATGTGCCAATTCAGCCGTTCTCTGCCAGCGCTGGGTTAATTGCAAATATATTATGTAGCCTTGGCTGTGCTGGAACAACACGTTACGTAATTTATGTGTTTTATTCAGGGGAGTGAGTAAGAGAGGGGTGCGGAAACAACCTCTAGTATCGCACGTGAGATCTACATAACTAGCCTGGCTTTTGTGACTGTCCCTTCAAGATTTAAGTCAGGTAGGTAAGGTAGGCAGGTAAATCATCTACAACATTACAAATCCCCCCAAAAAACAGGAACTAATCAAGTTTGATAATTTACAATTGCTCGATTGGGTGTGTTTAAGGCAATGATGCACCAGTTCAGTTGTGTAACAGGTGAGTGAGGGAATGGCTGCTTCAACCAGTCACATGGAGGCATTGTACGAATGCAAGCAAGACATGTCCTGTGCATTTCCCATAGAGAGATCTACTAGGCTGTGATTATATGCCATCCTTTTTTGTAGTCCAATTTCTTGGATTCTTGTTGATTTGAAGCTATTTTATTTTTATGCCATTTCCTGACTTTGTTATCCCATGTTTTCCCAATCCTGACGCCGGCCACAAAGCATGCCTTAACCTTAACTTTTACAACCATTTGTCTTGTGACAGTAATCAACCTATTGTATTTGAGTGTAATGTGTTGCTATTGTTGTTGTTAGTCTAGTTGTTAAGCGCATTGGGCTGTATGTCTTGTATGAATTGTGCTATACCAGTGATTCTCAAAGTGTGGTCCGGGGACCACTGGTGGTCCGCGACAGAGCTCAGGTGCTCCACGTGGGGATTTCTACTTTTCCAAGACAAGCAAGCAGTAGGCTATATTTGTAACATTATTACATAGATAATCATAGCTGAAGTCCAATTTTCACCACAATAACCACATAATACATGTGAATAAAAAGTAAGTGATCTGCATCGAAATTAGCAGTGTCAAATTAGCAACCGTCAACTGTCAATTCTGATGGCAGGTGGTCCCTGAACATTTTTAGAGGGACAAACTGGTCCTTGGTCTGAAAAAGTCTGAGAATCACTGCTGCTATACAAAAAAAAGACATCTGCAGTTGCGAAAGCCAAGCTACTATATAACCACTCTTCTGTCAGAGGGGACCCATGTTTGACTCAGCACACGGGTTGCAATAGTCACAGTGACAGAATTTTTGGGGACAACATTTGCGCATATCAAAGTGCAAGTACACACAGTACACTGACATTCCAGTCCAATAGAGGGAACGGGTTGCATGGATTGTTTTGTCTTGTTTCCTCTTTGTGCTACAGTATGTGCATGATGTTGAGGCAGTGCACAGGGGAGGTGATTTATTATTGGAGATGTCAAGGTGTTGCGCCATCGCATCGCAGAATACCCCAGTGGAGCTCATAGCCAGACCCTCATCTGTCATTTTCTCATGCTCTTACACCGGCCTGCCTCACTTTCTTGACAGTTGCTATATTTAATTTGCTCATCATTAATAAAGTGTCTTTTCTAGGGTATTTTATGCTTTTATTTGATAGGGCAGTGTGAGACGATGACAGTTTAAGGATGATGGGGCAGAGATGGGGGAGGATGCTCCCTTGCACAGTTGAGGCGTAAATGTAATTTTGTTGTGTGCTGTGGAGCACCTTGTCACAATAACAATGGGAGTTTACCAGATGCGCTTTTACAACCGTCTGCACTAAACACTGTGAACAGGTCCGTGAAGTGGTTGCAGATTGAAAGGGCCTCAAACTTAAAGCCAAAGCTTTAAAAGGTTTAAATTGACTTTCTGAAAAGGAAAATTATAGCAATCAAAAGAACAAGGACACAAATAAATGAAACCATGTCTGTCGGCGCACTACTACCACAGCAGCAGCAGCAGCACGCAGCTGTGTTTTCATTCTTCCAACGTCTGACGCTAGCTCTATCTGGCCGGCAGCCTTAGTGTGTGACTAAGAGAGGGACGATAGCAGTGAGAAAAAGAGGGAGTGTAGGAGAAAGAAAAGGAGGGAAGGAGGGAGGGACGAATGCAGTGTTGCAGAGAGAGAAGGAGATGGAGGGGAAGGGAAAGTGCAGGAAATGAGGAGGAGGAAACAGGCCTTGCGAACAGATGCTCCACTGCAAAGAGGTGGTTCGATCTGGCCCTTTTGTTCTCAGTGGGGCTGTGGGTGGGAAAAGTAAAAAAAGAGAGAAAAGACAGAAAGAAAGAGGAAAGAAAACAGAACCGAGAGAAGCCGTCTTGCAGCACTGATATCATTATTTAGGTGGGCAAAAAACCCCCGCCATTGCAACATGCAATGTGCGACAAGATTGACCCACTTGTGGAAACCGCATCTTCAATATATAGTGTAATCTGCCATGATGCGATGATTGTGTGGGTAGTAAGGATATCACACGGCGTAATTAAGTCAGTGGGGTCCATTTAAAAAGCAATTTTCATTTTAAGGGATGGATGATTAAGCAGGGCACTCTGTAAAATTGCAAATATAGCGGCACAATGTTGTTTATCTTATATCGGCAGAGAAACCCTTTTTTGCGTCAGTTGTGACGTGATCCTATTCCAACCCCTGTGGCTGGCCAGAATGCAATGGCCCTTAAAAAAATCGACAGCTGAATGTGTTGTTTCCCTGTCACCTTTAGCTAGTGGGTTAACAATGCTGTTGGCTTAATGTTCCTCATCTGAGCCGGGAATACATCTATGGTCTCGTTTCTTGGCAGAGTTCAAACATGGCAAGAATTCAGCCGCAGTCTCAAACACCCCGAGGAATGGGGTTGGGGCGGGGAAGCGTATGGATATGGATATGGATATGGGGGGAGACTGTAAAGCAGGTGGATAGTTTCATATTCTTATCCTCCTGAAGGCGTTTTTCAGATTACTGGCGGCAAAGAGAGAGAGTGAGAGAGGGAGAGGGAGGGATAGATAGGATAGCAGAGAAGAGGAGAGGATAGAATTGCAAGATGTGGCCACTGATAAAGTCTCCATTCCTCGTCATTCGACAGAGATGAGATAAAAAAAGAGGGGGGGGGTGGGATGAGGAAGGCACAGCCGGCCGGGCTGGCTATGGCCGTTATTTTGTTTTGTGTGTGCCTCATCCACCTGACACACACCCCCCCCCACCCACGTGGAGAGCCTCGAGTGCAACCCTTTCACAGCTCAGTGGACACACTCAAGAGTTCACGACGGAGTTGTGCCTCTCATCCTCGAAGATGAATCGATCGCGATGCCCTCCCCTGCCCCTCTGCCCCCTCATCCTCCCACTACCCAAGCACCTTTATTTCTTCCTCTGATGGTGACTTCAAAACACCAAGACCATTCCCTTTCCCTTTGCTATTTTGAGCATCCATCCAAAGCAATCTTGATAGAGAAAGAGGCTTCAGCAAAATGCATGCCCGTCCGCCCCACACTCATAAATGATGCCTTCTGCCTTGCTTTTCAAAGTCCTGTCTTGAAAAGGGAGGTGAAAGAACAGGCTGTTAAGATGGCGGCTTCTTTGAGAGCACAAAGCAGAGTGAGGAATCAGGGCATCAGATGCACACACACCAGACAAACAAGCCTGTCATCCCAAAAATATGGTCGCCACTACCACTCACCACTCACCACTGACTCCATCCATTGCCCATCTGTGCCCATTTACCATCTGTGTGAGGGAGTAAGAGGTCAGCCGTCCTTCACAATAGCAGATGTTTGATGACTTTCTGGAGTCAATGAAGGTGAATGACAGATAAGGCTTTGGTGGTATTCAAATAGGGCTGTCGCATCCGATGGGGTTTTTATTTTTCTGTTTTGTTGAGGGGTTGAAGACGTGTCTAGATTGAAATATGGTAATGGCTGATGCAGTACCTGTCTCGAGTGACACAAGAGATTTCCTCTGAGTGACTGAGAAAAATAAATTGTATTTGACATCTTTTTTTTGCAATGTAAGAATGCTGTATATCTTATGAATGGATATCTTATTGAAGGATAAAGGTTGAGTGTCTCTTTAACAATGGGATCTTCAAATGTGAAATGTCAGCATGCATGTTACTAGAGTGGCTGATGTAGTTGGCAGCTTTATCATTTTGCTGACATTTCGTTGCACAGTATTATGTCACTTTGACTTTGCTGCAGTAAACCATTTTGAGCCTAGTGATACTAATAGTTACTGGTATTGTATCAAATATCCAATGCAAAATGCTAAGCAAAGGGTTACAGTATTAGCCAGGTCACACCCTCCTAGTGACGCAACACCTTCTGTGTTGCTTCTAGTCAGCCCAAGAGTAATGGAAATATCGTTTCAGATCTCCCGAAAAATCGGGAACTCCTCCCACTTTGTTGGACACCAGTCAACCAATAGCAAACCTAGGGAGGCGGGTCAACCATACCATTTGGGATTAATTGTTATGCTCTTGGTCAGACCAAGAGATTTGAAAGTCGATGATAATCAGGCTATTACAGTTTAGCCCCATCAACTATTTTCTGATCTCTAAAGAATTAGTAGCGCAGTTTTTTTTTCAATAATGTTTCCAAAGTCATGTCATGAAAATGGAGCAGCAGGAAGGGCACTTTTGTCCCCTCGATTGGTAGGCTTCAAGGCACGGACCATCTTTCTGTTTGAATGAGATGTAATTTCTCTTCACTCCTGTGGGGATGGCCTAAGACGAAAAACAGCTTAGTGTTGATTTGAATGGATTATACACAATGTGCTCTGTGCATAAGACCATCTTATAAATCTTATAAACTGATGGGCACAGACAATATCATTGCTGCTTCTTCAGATACAGAAGTATCTATTTGCCAAGTACCTCATCAACCCTTTGTCTCATATGTCTTTGTCTGAGGGCTCTCAGGTGTGGAGTGCTTATTCAGGAAAAGCCTGGCTGTTTTCTCTTTTTTCCACAATTGCACACTACACTACCTAGCGTTTAATCTCCATTCTAGTGTGGCAGAAAATGTGTTTGGGCCAGATTTCATTTCAGAGCAGTGGGTAGGAGACACACCTTTTCCAATAAGGAGCAGGCTAGGACGTATCTTAGTGTCTTTCCTTTTATACAGTTTTAAAATATGTTTCTAAAAGCCACAGTTTAAAATTACAATGCCAAAGAGCATCATGGCCATTGTCAAGGTTCCTGAAACAGTGGAAGTGAATCACTGTAAAATAAACGAAAGAGGGTTCTTTAAAAGTTGCTTCAGCTTGCCCTTCATATTTTTCTCTCTATTGAATAGAAGGCCATTGATAGCCTATAGACACAAATGTTTCAAGAAAGCTCCAACCAGGAAATCTCAGCAAGGTTGGAAGACGTTGAAAGCAAACTTCAGTGACATCAAATCAAATCTCATGAACAACCTTGAAAGGGCTCCTGCAGGTACCAAACCAGTGTTGTTTTACAGTTGTGCTTTGGTTTCACAACTTCCAACATACCAACATGGCAGTGTCTACATTAGTAATGCTCCTGCTAATTCCCCTGGCAGTATGGTTTATCTATAAATGTGGGTTCCCATTATCAATTCCCACAAATTATCAATAATGCATAATTGCAAGATATCGTTGAACAATTATTCGTTGCTTGGCAATTTGTTGCTTAGGAACAGGAGAACCTTTCCACTCATGTATGATACAATCAAAAGGCCTTAGTGAGTCAAATTACAATTAGTCTAATGAGTCAGCCTATATGTCCTTTGGCACACACAGTATTTGTTCTGTTTTAACTTTTATGTGACAAAATACTTCAAAAAGCTTTATTGTCTGATATGTTGCAATATTAGAAATGTGTCTTTTGATATAAGGAGTGTGTGTGTGTGTGTGTGTGTGTGTGTGTGTGTGTGTGTGTGTGTGTGTGTGTGTGTGTGTGTGTGTGTGTGTGTGCGTGCGTGCGTGCGTGCGTGCGTGTGTGTGTGTGTGTCCAGTAGAGGTGACAGATGATAATTCAGAGGCATGGTGACGTCATAGATGTGAAAATGAAAACGGGCACAAGAGGCATTATTGAAGTAGGCCTATTCAAAAAAATGCACTTTTGCCGCTGGTGCGTTGTCATGGCCAGCGACACAACAAAATCACTGAAATCAGGTGTTACACAGACAGCACTCATGAGCACCATAACTCACGAACTGTAGGCCTACAGGCTCCCTGTCCGCCTCTTGTCCACCTCGCAAAGTCCGCCTCCATTTGACTTCCCATCCTTCCTCCTCGCCTGTTCCCAATTCCTCCTCCCAGTCCTTATCTCTTCCACACATATCCATTCAACAAGGTTGTTGTTGGCGTGTCTTGGTACAGTAGCCTTAATGAACTATCGGCATACAGAATGTCACGAAGCTCGCCCACTGATGTCCGTCCGGTCCGATCTGCAAGTGCGCATTAGGATTTGGAGCTGAGAATAGGCTAAACATGTAATTACTGTACTAGCACTAGGAGTGACAATGTGCTGTCTTCTTTGCTTGATCCTGTAGCAGTCAGTTGCTGCCTTACGATATGATAGCAATACTACAATATTACATGAGCCTGATAGAAAAAAGTGTTATATGAGCCTTGACATAATGCAGTAAGGATAACTATATTAGGCTACATTCAAAGGTTTTTGCTAATCCTGTCAAACTCCTCTCTCTCTCTGTCTCTCTCTCCCCTCTATCTCCCCATCTCTCCATCTCTCCCTACATCCAGACATCGAGTGCATCATCGCGCTGCCTGACCCGCGCAGCTACTGGGACCCGGTGTTCGGCACGTGCGTCTTCCTCTTCTCCTTCCTGATCCCCGTGGCCATCATCAGCGTGTGCTACAGCCTGATGGTCAAGCGGCTGCGCAGCGTGCGCATCCTCTCGGGCTCCAAGGAGAAGGACCGCAACCTGCGGCGCATCACGCGCATGGTGCTGGTGGTGGTGGCGGTGTTTGTGGTGTGCTGGACGCCGGTGCAGATCATGGCGCTGGCCAAGATGCTGGGCTTCAACATGCACAGCCTGCTGACGGTGGTGCTCATGCACTTCTGCATCGCCCTGGGCTACGCCAACAGCAGCCTGAACCCCGTGCTCTACGCCTTCCTGGACGAGAACTTCAAGCGCTGCTTCGGCGAGTTCTGCTACCCGTCGCCGTTCCGCCTGGACGGCCAGCAGTCGGGCCGCATCCGCAGCATTGCCCGCGAGGTGGCCTACAACTGCAAGACGGTGGACGGCATGACCAACCCCGCATGACTAGGCGTGGAGCTGCCCCTGGTCGGGGGGTCTGAGCCGACGGCCAACCAGGGGACAGGTTGCTCGAACAGTGAGCTGACGCAGATCACCACGCTCTAGCGGTACAGCAGCCCCGTCGCCTGCGCTGATGACGATGATGAGGATGATGATGGCAGGGACAGGGGCCACCCGGAGGAGGGAGAAGGTCTACGCCAGGCGTAACTTCTCTCCTCCGCTTCTCTGGGGACAAAGGGGCTCTCCTCTCAGTGTAACTCATAGTACTACACCACATTAATCCGTGTCTGTGTCTACCGTATGCATACAGTTCACAGTCGTTCAGTCATTATTCATTCATTCATGAATTCATTCATTCATTGTCTTCGAGGCTTCTGTATTACATGAACACTGTTTCTGCTATCTTAGATAGCTTTCTGCTTTCTCATTTCTTGCCGCCCCCATTTAAACATCACTGTACTATATGTTTAGATACCTGAGAGGAACACAACAAAAAAAATCTTAAAGACTGACCTACACGGCCTTAAATTTTTGCACAATGTCTGTTAAAGCTGTGTCACGTGTGCAGCTTCACACCAGTGGAAGTTTCACTGTGTGCTTTGTCTCCTGACTGAATCGTACTGCACGGATGCAGTCTTTTTGGTTCAGTCAGTACAATGCATTGATGGGCTTATGGGCAACGTCAACTTACCTGTTAAAGCCAGATGGATAAAGATGTGAAATTGGTGAACGCTAATTGTTATATTTTTTGTTGTGTCTTTTTTATGATTATATCCATTTAGAATTAAAACAAAAGAATCACAAGGAAAATCAAATATTTTATATTGCACAGTGTTTTTTTGGCTCAATGTTAGGGCGAATACAGTACATTTAAACCGGACAAAAAAAAGTATTGCAGATCAATCTTTTATTTCTGTGGTGTTTTATTGATATTATGCATATCTTGTACTCCTGTATGTATGGGTGTAAAGTATCGTTTTAATCATGGGAATCACATTACCTCTTTGATCTATCTTGAATGTCTTTTCTTCACCCTGTGTGCAGTATCTCGCCTCTTAGCACCTCAAGGAGACACTCCCCTTTCTCGTCGTGTTTTCTGGGAGGACTCTTAGAAAATTGGTGCATTTTTTGCCAGACCGCTGAATGTCTACAAACTGTTGATGACGCCAAATGTTGCAAAAAAAAAAAAGATTGAAAAAATGAGAACAAAAAAGGTTTAAAAAATGTGCGAAATAGTGTAAACATTTGTGTAACTGCTGTAAACTGTATTTGATATTGTAACATGAAATGTTTACTTGTGCACCTGCTGCATTTTGGTTAGCTGTAAATTAATATATACACACATATATATTTATTCTTCAACGGCCTGCGGGAGAGGTTGGTGTCAGACCGTTAGTGATCGCTGAGACATTTGACATTTTGAGTCATATATTTTTCTCTGCATACAAATTAAATTGAAGTGAAAAAGGCACTCTGTTTTCAAGTCTCTTCAATCTCGTTTCCTCTGGTGTCTCCTTTCCTCATCTCATACAGCAGAGAGCATCAGCACTGTTGTGGAGGGCAAACACAAATAAACAGACTCACCAAGCTCTTTAATTTCAGAAATGGAGTATCAATAACGTGTATGTGCCTCATAATAGAGTTTATGAACCATTCCAAAGGGTATCATCCACATTTACAATACACACTCTACCTAGAGTATATGGACCATTTTAAACCACTATTACATGCTCCCTGCTAGTGACATGTTATGAACTGATGTTTAAACTAGATGCAGTACAGTTCCGTTGCATTACCTCAGTGTTTCCCAACCAGGGGTACGTGTACCACTAGGGGTACACGAGCACAGTGCAGGGGGTACGTGGAAAAAAATAATTTTAACAAATGCATGGAGCATAGTCACACTGCAATAGAAAAAGTGATGTGAAACATGAGTTAGGGGGTACTCATTGGACAACGAAAAGACTTAGGGGGTACATGACTCACTGCATTACCTCACTGTAATCACCAGCATCATAGCTTACCTCGTAACTTACATACCCCACGTAGTTTACCTGTGTATTTAACCCAGCTACAACCCCGGAGGCTATTGAAAACAGCCATACCGATCCGAAGAGAGGATATAACAATTGTGGACAGGCCTTGTAAACTGAACATACCTGACAAACAGCTAAACATATTTTTGACTGACGAGTTGGCCTACCCTCGTTCATCATAAGGTCATCACAGAAAGCACCAGCTGTAGCGCACCAATAACAGTGCAAGTTTCTCCCTCTGAATCTTTGGGGCGGGCTTTGGCAGGACAGTGGAGACCACAGAATGACTACAAAAATCGGTCAATTGATTGGTTATGGCATTGGCCAAGGCAACTTGAACCATAACGACAATGACTGATCCCACCCACAGCCTTCTGCTATCTGATATGAGCGAGCCCACACTTAGGTCACATTCAGTTTGGCTCACCATGAAGGCTAACATGATTGTGCAACAGCACTTCATACAGTAATTATTACCGTTGCTCTCAGTGGCAGTTCTAGACCAAATTAATCAGGGGGGCTGGCTGAGGTGGGGACAGTGTTTTAGGGTGGCACATTTAAGGGCAAAACAGATCAGCATTATATTTTATTCATCTCATTTTATATGTAGCTTACTAGTTTCATTACAAATGAATATTTAAACTATCTTATTGGCTCTTTAGTAGTGCAGGGGCCAGGAGCAAGGGGCCCTGGGTCCCCCTGGTCCCCCTTATAGAACTGCCTATGATTGCGCTATCACAATACATTTCAAGCACCATTTTTTATCAAAAGACTTCATCATTATATTGTACAGTATACTGCTACATGAACATCTGAATGCGCCAACGTTCATATCACAACTTGCAGTTTATTAGAAATAAATCTGTGGCAGCACTACGTGTGTCGTCACTATGGAATGACGAGTACTTGTACAAACGTACATGAGTTTGACATTCCTCTCTGTGACTGATTCAAATGTCAGAATATTCTAGACATCATATGTTTTTTCTTCTTGGCCGTCAGAAGTGGATGACTAACATTCTTTTGCTTCATATTTCTAACTTTTGAAGCTGTCACACACTTCTTAAGTTCTCTCTCTCTCTCTCTCTCTCTCTCTCTCTCTCTCTCTCTCTCTCTCTCTCTCTCTCTCTCTCTCTCTCTCTCTCTCTCTACACTTTTTTTTCCTTTCACGCCACTCTGTCACAAAAACGTGCGCACGCGCACACACACACACACACACACACACACACACACACACACACACACACACACACACACACACACACACACACACACACACACACACACACACACACACACACACACACACACACACACACACACTCGTGCATCATCTGTGTGCACTCTGTCTCTCCCTTTGCTTTCTCGATACATAATTCAGAGGGATTTGCATTTTGTCCTCGCATTTTCTCCATGTGGCTCGAGCATGCACGTGTCACCCTGGCCATGAAAGGATTTAAGTGCCTGTAAGGCCGAGGGCTTTATGGACACCCTGCCCTGTATGTTCAGCCCATCAGAACTCATGTAACATGCAAACACCCGTAGATTGCTGACTTTCCCTCTCTGTGTCTTTGATGGCAGGGGATTTTCAGTGGGCTATCATTAAACGTTCAGCTTTTGGTCTCGTTATTTTTTTTCTCTGCGCTATGCTGGTAGGATGCTCTTCAGGTGGTAGGGAAAATATACGTGCGATCTCTGTGATGTGTGTGTGTGTTGTAGGGGGAGGGGTTTCACCATGAAGGGTGTATACTGTGTGTGTGTGTGTGTGCGTTTGTACTTTCAGAAACTACATCAAAGAAATGAGGCCACGTGCAGTCTCGTGCGCATGCGAAGCTTCTGCCGCATTCCCGCATCAATATTTCATATTATTTCTCCTCTCTCGTTTTTCGCAACTGTTGTTTCTGCTTGTTGCCATGGCAACACATTTATGGGATGGGATTGTGTTTCTTTTTTCTTGTTCATAGTCGGCTGGCATGCCCGATACATAATTAGGCTGTAAGAAGGGCATAATTACGAAATCAGAGCAGACATGCTCTTTTCACTTGGCAGCGGGGTGTTGTTTATTTACTGTGCATGTTTTTCTTCTGCTCTCAATATTCCCGTCTATGCTTTTCAACATCAGGCCATTTTACTCTGGCTTGATTTGTTACCACGCCATGTTAAGTGTGCCAAGCCTTCAGTTAACTGAAAGCTGCCAAACTCAGGTCCCAAAAGTGAGATTTGGAAAAAAAAAGATGACCGTGAGGGAACTAATGTGTTTTGGAGAGAAGTGAATGAGTAGACTAAAATGGGAAAAACAACCAGGGTAGCACATGATCTGTTTTTTCCCCTCTGTACTCTGTAGGTGGCCAGTTCCCTATGTAATGTGGTAATTATTTACTATTTGAAAGTGTTGTTTTGGACCTTTGGAAGAGCTGTTTTGGGTGCCAAATATTCATCCTTCATACCTCCAACGAATTATCAACAGCCAAGCCACTATCTAAATGTTTCCATGTCATGGATCCAGCAACAAGTTAATCGCTGTACAACAATCTGAGCTATTCAGTGTGATTCTTGTATTGTGCATTTTTGCTGGTGCTGTTTGCACCAAGTCCCGATCTCGTCTCCGATCAGCTGAGCTTTGATGACTTTTGAAACACGACAAAACTGTGCTGCGCGCCCACAGACTGAAACATCAAATACTCACATCATTACCACCCACACAATACTCATGCACACAATCCAGCACATGCAGTGCACGTTCCACACAGACTCTAGCCCACACACGCACACACACACACACACACACGTACATACTCACACACAGCCACGTGTCAGCACACACACACACACACACACACACACACACACACACACACACACACACACACACACACACACACACACACACACACACACACACACACACACACACACGGCCGCCATCAACACACACACACACACACAAACAACACACACACACACACACACACACACACACACACACACACACACACACACACACACACACACACACACACACACACACACACACACACACACACACACACACACACACACACACACGCCCGCCATCAACACACACACACACACACACTATCCACAGTGATTTTACGGCATGCAAACAGTATTCATCTGACTTAATGCCTCTGGCTATTGTTAGTCACTGGGGGCTTGATGACACACACACACACACACACACACACACACACACACACACACACACACACACACACACACACACACACACACACACACACACACACACACACACACACACACACACACACACACACACGCACACACACAGGGAAGCCATAAGGCAGTACAAAGGGGTAAGTTGTCACGGGCACAGAATCAGGTCCACATTCCATTGAATAGGGTCAGGGGCCCTTTCAAATGACTTTGTCCTGGGCCCCGTCACAGCTGTCAGCAGCCCTGCACACACACACACACACACACACACACACACACACACACACACACACACACACACACACACACACACACACACACACACACACACACACACACACACACACACACACACACACACACACAATGGAAAAACATAATTTTTTATAAACATAGTTTTCGTTGAGGAGATAAAGGTGAAACATATTTTCAAATGTTAATGCATTCAGCACCCCATGGAGAGGAGAAATCACATCAGTTATTTTTCATAATAAAGAAATGAATTGAATCCTCAAGACAGCGTGAAAGAAAACATGTGCCCTTTTTCTTTTCATAGGACTCCACCCTTACGCTAGGTTGCAGTTTACGGTATGAAACATTCAAGTAGTAACACATTTTGGTAACACTTTCTTTGTAGCAGTCTACACAAGGGTGTCATGTAACAGTCATAAGAATGACATGATATGACCCATGATTGGCATATTACTGATGTTTATGGCTGTTGACATGATGTGCCATTTGGCTTTTCGAAATGTCATGACACCAAAATAAACTTAATTTACCAAAACCCAGTGACAATTATGACAACAGTCATCAGCATCAATAATGTGTCGTTAATAATAATTAGTATATAGTAATTAGGAAGCTTCTTAAGGGCCTCCTCACATCAGCTCCGGCAAAGTACAGAGCACTGCTTTCCCAAAATTCGATTCCATTGTTTCAATACAACCCTGCATAAGCGGACATCCGCGGATGTTAGCTGGCAATTAGGGACAAGTTCTGTCTTGTCGGAGTCACCCATTGATTATCAATGCTCTGCTGTGGTGAAATTGTGTGCGTGGCTAACCGAAATTTTAGGAAGTGAAAGCGCTCCGCTGTGCTGTCGGAACCGATGTGCAGAGGCCCTAACACAGCTTATTGCAGTATTGAACTTTGGTGAGTGAAAAGCTGTGCTAACTAGCTAGCTGTAGGACTAATCAAATGTGTTGCTGTGGCACTGCCTGTGTTTTTGGGAGCTCGGGTGCCTATCATTGCATGCTGTTGCTCCTTCCCTGGTCTTAGGGCAGCAATTGTAGCTTCCAGAGGCATCTGTTACCACCGAATGTGTGAGCTGCTCATTTCTCAATGCTCCAGACTCAGGGACTGTTCAGACTGCCTGGCCAAGATTTGGAGGCCGATACTCCGGGAAGTTGACAGGCAAGGGGACTGAGGGGTCTGTTGTCCTGGGTCCGGAGAGAGAAGGGGGTCAGGAGCGGATCGTTAATACATTGTTCTGGTTTATGGGGCCAGGTGAAAGCTGTCAGCGGCCCGGTAGGTACGGATAAAGTGTGCCCGAGCCACATCTTCAGGCCCCCAGGCTAGTCAGGCTTCAGGTCATGAATCCACGCCCCAGCCATGGCAAGAGTGGGTGGCAGTGCGATGGTAGGCAATGAGCATGCAGCTCACAGACGTCACCCCCCATCTGTTGCACTGACACTTCCTCTCCATTTGACCCGTTGCTTTGCTCTTCTTGTTCACCATCTCACTGCAGAAAAGACATCTACTGTAATGTTCTGACTGTTACATGCGTGGGTTTTGTCTGTTGTCAGTTTGTATTGTGTAACTTAATGTTTACCGCAGAACATTTGTTTACTCAAGGTGGTAAGCTGGTGTCCGAGACATGCGACTGCCATCGTTGGAAATACATTTTGTGCAGTTTCATGTGGAATGTGACTGTGGGGAGACCCTCAATTTCACCTGGGTGTGGTGCATCCCTTTAAGATATGTAAAAGCAGTCAAAAATATGAATACATTGTTTTGATTATGGAATATGAATAAATCAAGATAGTTATGTAGCCTAAATATTAATTACGTTTTATAATAAAAGACTAATCATTACACACACCTATCAAGTGTGTGTAACTGATATTTTTGGCCAGGCTCTTTTGTCTCAGCTATACACTGAATGCCCTTATGTGGCAGATACTTTTTCAAGGCTTGTTATGTAACTTCCCGGCTGTCCTCAGCAGGCCCTGACCTTAGGTGATGAGAGTCTGAACAAGAAGAAATAACTTCTATTGATCTATATGACCACTCTCACTCATCTCTGTACAAAGCAACCCCGCTGTAAGAGCATCACAATGGTATTTTCAGTGAAAGCAAATCTTGGTCTCACTCAAACCCAAACCATTTATGCCACAAGATTTCATGAACATATACATCAGGGGTTTCCAACATTTTCCAACTTGGGGCCCACTTGAAATTTTCACAAATGTTCGGGGTCCACCTCTGACCCAATAAATAACACATCTCAAATAAACAGTCAACACCAACACACAAAAATATGATTTTGTGTTTAAGAAAATGATTTCAGGGCCTACTTGGAATACCTTCAGGGTCCACCAGTGGGCCCTGGTCCACAGTTTGCGACTCACTGATCTACATGATGTGTCATCAACAAGAAAGGTTGAAGGGCATTAGAGGTAGCAAAAAAATCTTCTTGTTTTCTAACACAGAATCAACCTTTTCATTTTCATAAATATCAAAATTACACTGGTAACCACCTTTGCTTTTTGAGACATCACCTTGAAATGCTGTCATTCAAACCAAAAATCGATTGGAGGTTTTGTAATGAGGGAGCAAGGCAATAGCTTAGATGAGGATGAGGACGTCTAATGTTCCTCCTGGCTGAAAAAGAAGCTCTGAATAATATGACGTCTTTCAGCCATCTTTCAAAAGAGAGGAGGATAAAAGGAGGAAAGGCTGAAAAGCCACAGAGGCTTTAGAAAAAAAGGGATAAACCTTAAATGATGTGCTGAGAGGCATTATGTGTTTGGAACTTCTCTTAACCCCGCATGCCCTCCATCAGAACAGAAGCCTGTTATCAGCAAGACATGTCTTAATCTTCCTTTCATGGTGACACCGGGCTCACTCTATTGAGGCTTGTTTGTTTGTTTGTTTGTTTGTTTGTTTCCTTGAATTATTTCTTGAAGGAAAAAAAATTATTTAGTCCACATGAATGAGGAAAAATAATACAATGGGTCTTAACTGTGTTCCTGTCATTTGACACCACAACAAGTGTCAGCTCTTTCAAATGTATAGAAAAGAAAAAGTAAAAGACCATTGACGTGTCAGAGCACTGTGCAGACCAGCATTCAGTTGTCAGGCGAGCCAAACTCAACAAAGCCAAAGTAACTGAGTAGAGGACAACCCAATAATTAAAAAATAGCAATATACGCACTGAAGCCAGGAGCTTTAAAGAGGTCCATGGGCATGAGTAAAGGTGTATACTAGGGCTGTAACGATACACTCAACTCACAATTCGGTTCATATCACGATTTTTGACCTACGGTTCAATACACCCCAAGATTTTTAAAATGTATCTTTTTGATGATCGTTTATAGGTAGAATAGGATACAAGAGGCTACTAATATTTTTTTAAATAATAATAAAAAAATAAGTATATTGATTTGAAGCTTGGAAGCACTATCACATCATATCCTGTGGACGGTCTCTGCACTGTAGGGTAACAGAAGTCATAATACTGCCCTCTTGCATCACTATACAGTATTGTGACTCTGCGTATTGCGATTTCTCAGTTCGGTACAATATCGTTACAGCCGTAGTGTATACACAGGCAAGCAGAAGCATATTGCAAGGCCAACTAACCAGCAAGTGATTGTCATTGACAATGTTAAATTGTACTTTATTCTAATTTCATTATTTTTCGCTACACATCATCTGTTTGCTTTTTTTTGGTGAGGTCCTGCTTTGCAACTGGTTTTCAACAAATGTTATGTGAGTTAGGAAATGTAATACATAATGACATAGTGCAGATTGCCAGTGCTTACAAAGTGTCATTTTCAGATTTAGTCCACTTGTTAGGTTTGCGGCACAAATTACTGTAGGCTATGTCTTTGTCTGTGATTGAGGTCCTTTCAGTTTTAGCATAAACAGTGAATCCATTTGTATAGGGTACAAGTAGCCTACAATCTCATAGAATACATTCGTTTTTGAGATACCAAATTAACACACAACTAACTTTTGTATACACTTTTCACTTACATCCAATTTGCACAAGATGTCAATACTCTTTCATTTTCGCAATCTAGCTTTCTATTGACTCTCACTGTTCTCAATGTTCATTTGAGGAGGTTGGTGGCATTTGGATTGGCATTGGCATTGGCATTGATCTCCTGTAAGTAGGTACAGAAAATATTGATAACATAGTGCTGTATATCGGGTGATGGTGAGTTTCCCCATCCATCCACACATCCTCAAGCCTAGGCCTAAACAGCACATACACTACAGTATAAACGCAAAACCAAATAGCCTTGCACTACGTCATCACAAGCATCAGAAATGAAAAGAGAACAGAAAAGAGCTCCCTATATCTCTCTTTTTTTCATTATTTGTCCACAGTAGAACTTGATTAAGGTGAGTGCAGGTCATTGAAAGTAGGTCATGTGTGAATTGTTCCTCTTACTTTTAAGAATACCTACAATTCTGACCAACTTGTTTCACATTTGAAGAGCAAAAACATTCATATTTATACATGAGCATACTATAGGGTGACCAGATGCCCCGGTTTAACCGGGACAGTCCCGGTTTGGAGTTGTGTGTCCCCGGTCCTGAGCAAACTCTGTCGGGACACAAATATGTCCCGGTTTTGGCCACCCGGTACATTACGTGACATGTATCAGGGTAAATATACCTGTAGGCTATTGAAAAGATGACATGTTTACTGGCAGCCAGCGCTTGTATAGAAAGTCTGAAGGAGTCAGTTGCGATTTGTCATTCCTCCCTCTAAAATTGATTAGAATGCAGGAAATTGCATCTAAATTTTTATTTTTATTTTTCTGGGGGAGGACCCCCAGACCCGCCCGACAAATGTTGTCCTTCAGTCACGCACGAAGTGCCCCGGTTTCAGACTACAAAAATCTGGTCACCCTAGCATACTAATGTGATCATAGTATGGAAATACATTACTTGCAGAACATTTACATTATAAAAAACTGTGCAACATAATTCCTAATCATGTAAAAGCCTGATAATCTGTCATCAACACCACATTGAGCATGCTACAGTTTCTGGATAGCACTGATATGTAGTTACTGAACTCCTGTTTTACAGATTTAACAGATCATTCATAAGAGTAACAACATAATATGTACTTCTTCCACTATGTGAATGGTGCACACAGTACGTACTCTACTAACATTACACTAACTCTAATTGTGTGGTAAAGTGCAAGTGTGGTTTAAGGATTAATATTGTTATATTTACATTGTGCTACTTGATTATGTAATAACTGTAACAGAAATATTGAGTGTAATTTCTCATGATAATGTTCTACAGCGCCAAATCCTGTTCCCTATCCAACACAGTTGTGAGAAAACATGTCTGAGCCAAGAGCAGTCAATGCTTGCTGCCAATAAGATGACAAAACGAGGTGCAAGCAAAGGGCTAGTAGATTATTTACCACCCCTATACCACCAATAAATATCATGGTATGACGTGCCTTTTCCACCAAACCCCTTCAGCAAGATTAAACAGTGATAAAGGATTATTCTCTAATTTGTTGTATGATAAAAAAGCACAGCTGTGATGGCAGCAGCAGGATGGATAGATATTAAAAAACATAAGGGGTTAGGGTTTGTTTTATGGTGTTTGTTTTCCTTGTTGGCCGTTTGAAAACTGGACAACACTCAGGGACCATGCATCATAGGAATCATGCCCTTCAAACACATAGGCTTGAAGAAAACACACAGGGGCAGCAGGCGCAGGCACACGGACACAGATACCCACACTAAGCCTCTCTCTCTCTCTCTCTCTCTCTCTCTCTCTCTCTCTCTCTCTCTCTCTCTCTCTCTCTCTCTCTCTCTCTCTCTCTCTCTCTGTCACACACACACACACACACATGCACATGTGCACACACACACACACACAAACACAAACACACACACACACACACACACACACACACACACACACACACACACACACACACACACACACACACACACACACACACACACACACACACACACACACACACATGCATACAAATAGGCCAACACAAAACATACAACAGGCACACACACACTTGACAGACATGATGGCAGTCATTCAGATCCTCTGCTATCAGTGTACAATTTAATTTGACATGGTCATTTGGCACTGACCCCAGTGAGGACCCCGGTATCAGTTTCCTGTTGAGACATGGCGATTTATTGTCCTGTGAGACGAGACTGGAAGGACATGGGATGAATGTGATTGAATTTAGCTCTCTGTACAGTTGGAGATGGATCTGCAGCAGTGCATTGAGAAAAAAAATGTAGTGGTGTCTGCTTACAAAAAGATGTACCCTTGTGTATGCGTCAATGTCAGGGACACGAGAACATGCGATCTCATTTTGATACCGTATGATAAGAACTGAACTTTTTTTTTTTTTTTTTTTTCAAAGGATGATTTTAAAAACCCACTCTTATTAGAAGATGAGTGCTTGAATGTATTCAGCTCTGGAGCTGACAGAAGGAACTCCAAATATGGATGTAGCATTTCAGCTTTTAGCTTATCTTAACTGAATCAGCTTGGATGGGAAAACATAGCCTAATGTTGTGTGTGACCATATATATACCATATCAGTGGCGGTTTTGGGGGGTATGATGTTGGTAAGCACAAATTCTGTAGGCTAACCAAGCCAAACTAGTGGGGTCTCCCCCAGATGAGATTTTTTTTTTAAAATAAAAACGCTCCTAAATTGTGAATTTTGACCTCTTCAGACAGCTCCCTAGGCTAAGTCATTCTACCATTTGACATCTTCACTCCACGACTTGAAAATACAATCCAAATGTTCGCGTTGCATCTTACAGCAATGCATTGAACAGAAAAACACATCACTGACGGTCATCATTCCAGAAAGGGTTCTTATTCTTACTATGTAGAACTAATAGAAATGAAGTCAAGAGTGGCGTGCATGACCGCCGTTGCGACCAGGGTACACTCACTGTAGCCTACACGAGAGCTGCTAAAAACTTGCGTAGGCCTGCCGTTAACTTGAAAACAGGCTACGGGAAAGACAGACACCAGCCCTTCTGAACAATTGTGAAGTGAACCCATGTATGGATGAGCGAGTGAACCCGTTCCTAAGCCGCAAGCTTCATCAACAACCAAACATGTTACAGCGGACAAATATAACCTTACCTTAAAATGCTGTCTTGACCGCAGAAATCCCAAACTTTCACTTAATCCACACGTTTTCGAAATTATTATCCACGTTCCCGTTTGTAATCCATGTGATATCATAGCTAATCAAGAAAAGCATATTGTGCTGCCGTTTAGCTATTCTCTTCAACTAACTGACGGTGTGTGGTTCATGTTATCTGCATATTATTCATTCGTTTCTTCTTGATATGTCCCAAAGTTCTACTCCATGATTTGTCCACATCCAAAACACAAACGTTTCTTGAAAACTTTGATTGCAGTTCAAATGTGTTGTCAGTCTTCGAGATTATCATAAAAGCAACTGGCTTCAGTAAAAAATGTAAACATCACGTCTGCCTGAGCTCTACTTCCTGAATCCAATAAGGTGTCAGATCGAGTTATGATTCATCAACTCATCTGTCAATCATATTTTCCGGTGCGCTATTGGTATGAGCACAATCAAAATGTGCTTCAAAACGTGGCGGGGCATCGGCGGAAAGCCAATTAAAAAACAGATTCTCTGCCATTGACTCCAAGTCATTTAGAATTTGTGCTTCATTTGCTGTAGTAACGTGTTTCACCATCGCTGTTAAACAGTGTTTCTCGATAGCCACTGTGGTGTCGCTGTTTAACCAGTTTTATAAGAACCGCCAGTAGCAGACAACACAGACAGCTGAATCACGTCAACAGGATGAAGGGTTTAAATTCGGATGTCGCGTTTGTCGCTTTTATATTGGTAAGCCGTGCTTCAAGTGCTTACATTAAGAGCCGCCTCTGTACCATATATGGAAACCTCTTTCAACAAAGAGGTGCAGTGTTGCTTTAAATTTGCATCTGGGAACCTTGATCCACGTTTCGGCTATCAGTCTATGTTTATATGCTAGTGCTAAATAACCCAACACATCAGCAGGTCAAGTAAACAGCAGTGGAATGTATTTACATCACACATGCACATTAAAGACAGTTTGTGTTTAGTGTTTCTGAGGGAAATCATTATCATCATTAATAAAACTTCAGAAATTGTAATTGGTTATGATATATTTCTTGAATGTATTAACCTTTAAGAAGACATTAATAAAGTTGACTGACACAGACAAAAAATACTCCAACTCTGATACAAAGTCAATCTCATCTCTTGAGAAAGAGGGTTCTACCGTATCTGCATTCATGCAAATAATTAATAATGCAAACATAGCAATTACAGACTTCAGACACTCGCCATCAAAGCAGCCCCTTAAGTGCAAAGGGGGATAATCCACGATCAAACCAGTGGAGATACTAGTGAGGTGTTCACAGAGCTCTGCCATTTAGTTCAAGAGCGCTCGCCGCTAAAGGATCTGCCGCTAACACATCCAAGGATTTGAACTCCGTACGTGAAAAAAGGCAAACTCCTTTTTCAAGACGAGCTCTGAGGTCATTATCTGCTAGATCAGTGGTAATCAGCCTTTTGTTGAACAAATGACCCCAAATGCCCCCCTTACCTCATCATAAGCCTGAGAACGCTGCCAAACCAACATCATGATTGTACTAACACTAAGAACCCTCTCACAGCTGTCTCCTTCTCAATGCCCCCCGAGGGCTCTCTAACGGCTCCTGGGCAGGAGTCGGGCTCCCATTGAGAAACACTATGCTAGACAGACAGGCAGTCTCTTGCTTGAATGGCCTGCTAGCTGGTTAGCAGTGAGTTATCAATGCGTAATCGTCAACCAACCTACCTTAGTTAGTTTGATGAGTTTGTTGTTTCTAATCAAAACAGTGGAGATAATAGGGAGGTGTTCACACAGAGCACTGTCATTTAGTTCAAGAGTGCTCGACACTAAAGCAAGGAGATGTCAGCACATCTATAATACATCCAAAAAGTTTTGAACTCCACACATGAAAAAAAGGCAAATCCCTTGGTTCAAAGTTTCTTTTTTTCAGACGAGCTCTGAAGTCAGTATCTGCTACTGTACATCAGTGGTTCTCTAACATTTTTTAACAAAGTATCCCAAACACTCATAAGCTAGCTCATAATAAGCCTACCAATGTCCTCCAACCAACATCATAATGATACTAAGTCTGCATGGGCACCCCCTGAGCTGCCTTCCCCCACCCCCCAATGGTGACATTGACATGTCTTCAGATGAAGGCTATATCACCACAACAACATCTATCAATTTCGCACTTGGGCCATAAACATCACATATGAAGAAATAGGCATGGGACAAGCATAAACTCAAGGGCAAGCAGGGGCAAGTCAGTTGTATATTGTGTGTGTGTGTGTGTGTGTGCACGTGTGGGTGCATGTGTGTACGTACGTGTGGGTGTCCGTGTGGGTGTCTGTGAATTTCTATACTATACCGCACCTTTTTGAACACCCCTCCCCATGAGAGCTAACACCTTCTGCTGGTGGCAGACAGCTTTGAGATCCAGGAGAAATTCATCCAGCAGCTATTCCAGCATAGCGGAATCCATGGAGGTGTCATCGTAAAGGGAGGAACTCCTGTCATCATTCATTTTCATGAGATATTCCATAGTGTACAATTTAGTGTTTCCTTATTCTCATGCTCTCTCTCTCTCTCTCTCTCTCTCTCTCTTTCTCTCTCTCTTTCTCTCTCTCTCTCTCTCTCTCTCTCTCTCTCTCTCTCTCTCTCACACACACACACACACACACACACACACACACACACACACACACACACACACACACACACACACACACACACACACACACACACACACACACACACACACAGTCTGCAACATGTGATCATGGCAGAGCGTTAAGATAACACTCCGGCTTGAAGTGTCTAACACGTTTGTGCATCACACCTTTGCATGTTAACTCATGCTCCACAATGCCCTGTGACAGGTTGGTTACAACCCAACCAATCCAACACTTTAGGCATGGTTTTGGTCAGGGTAGTTCCCTTGCTTGTTTTGCTGTCCTTGGTNAAAGATAAAGGCCCTACCGTGGCTGATATGGAAGGGCACATGTTTACCATTCGGCCGACCCGGGTTCGATTCCCGGTCCGGGTCCTTTTCCGGTCCTTCCCCATCTCTCTCTCTCCCAGTTCGCTTCCTGTCTCTCCTTCACTGCCCTGTCTCACAAAAAACAATAAAGGCTGAAAAGTCCCCAAAGAAAGTACTTAAAAAAAAAAAAGATAAAGCAGCAGAAACGTTGCTTTACTGACAGGTTAGGGTTAGGCATGTTTTTGGTCAAGGCACAGCAGGGCATTTTTGCTTTTATGCAACAGAAATTCGCTGCGGTAACAGAAATACCCTGACATGGCGGGAAAATAGCACAAACCTTGTCACGTGACAAGCCTCAACGTGGGATGCAATTGCGTGGAATAAATATGCTTTTGCATGATGACTGTCTGCACACACACACACACACACACACAAACACACACACACACACACACACACACACACACACACACACACACACACACACACACACACACACACACACACACACACACACACACACACACACACACACACACACACACACACACACACACACACTTCTTTCCTTATCTGGTGGGCACCGGACTATAGCTGCTATAGACCATTTCAACAAATCCAAAAAATGTGACACCGCAGTAGTCCCCATCCATTCAGCTGTTGGACAGCTCCAAAAATATGCACACACTCAGCATGAAGCTTTTGGCAAAAAAGACAAAGGGTGTAGAGCACAGAGGTGGAAATCAAGCAAACACAAGAGCCTGTCAGTCTGGGAATACAGGAACAGCAGGGCACTCATAATTTAGCCCGTAATTACACTTCAAGCTGATGAGCTTTAAGTGCACTTTGTCCAACTGACCCCCCTGGTGAGCAATACTCGGCTGCAATGATGCCACATGGTTTTGCCAACAGTCTCAACCGTCAACAGTAGCCAATATAGATTGCAATGATCGAATTGCCAGCCCCAGCAACGCAAGCACATTTTACTGCATGATATCACTCCCAAAACCCCCATCCTCCCCCCCAAAAAATGTTTATGCCCATGGTGGAAGAATTACGGCCTGCCAATGCCATGACAGGAGCCGCCACTGCCAATATGGGGGGCCTTGGACCCAGGGGGAAAATACCCTGCTTCCCTTCCCTATTAGCTCTGGCCCTGGTTTACGCCCATCTGGCTACCATTGCAGGAGATAAAGGCATTTATAGCAAGTCAATATAATGGGATTCTGTCTTGGCCTCAGCCTTGCTGCAGTGCTTACACTCTCACTTGCAGTGCAGTTGGAGACATTTTGCAAGTTCTGTCTGACTGGAGCTGAGTTGAGAATTTTTTGGTACAAAAGGTCAAAGAAAATGGTAAAGGCCAATAACTCAGAAATATTTAATGACTGTCCTTTGGCAATGAGGAAAAGGTACAAAAAGAAACTGAACCAAAATTGAGATACACTGTATACTATGACTTTAACTTAAATTCGAAGTATGTGCCCATCAACAAAGCTAGGTAAAACACAAGTTCTCTCAATCAAATTAAATTCATAATTCTGTTTATGCGTTCACCATCAAACTCCAGCTGCAACTATCTTCAAAAGCCTAGTCATTATTGTTGGAAATCAGACAGCACGGAGCATGGAGATGAGATGAAACCTTCAGCAGGGCTCAGGTGGTTTGCATACATCCTTGTAAAGCCTCCTACTGTAATGCATTCAAAATGAATGCATGCGCTTCACGAAATTACAGTATACGGCAGACTCATGTGGCTGGAGCATGTTGAAGGTCCAGGCTGAGTGCTCATGGTCATGCATGTAGGCTATTTGATGTCAGCTGATGGTAGCACACTGGTGATTTTTCCCTCCCTCAAAAGCCTGATACACATGATATTGAAAGGACATCCTCTTTGTATGCCATCAAAAAGTACAACTGATTTAAAAAATGGTATAGAAGGCCGCAGCAGTTGTCATAAAAATCATGTGTATGCCATGTGGAGGAGGCCTCGGGAATAGGCCTTCAGCCCTTTTTCGGAGCTGAATATATGTCTTTAGGAGGCAAGTTGAGAGTCCAGCCTCAATCACCAGACTATTATTCAGTCTCTCTGCATATAGAGCAAACATCAGACAGACCGCGCCATAGCACTGGAACAGCCTTCAAAGGGCTTATGAAGAAATAGAACTATAATCATGAGGTTCAAATCAACAAACTTTGCAATGCCAGAAATGGATTTAGGCCTACATAGACATACAAAATGTGGTCATTTAACAAAGAATCGGTACATCTTGGGAATATATGCACACATATCACATTGTCACACATGTAGCCTACCGATTTTGTTGAATCCCTGAATGCATTGTTGACTGGCTAATTTTTGACACAATGTCAATTTTAACCCTGTTAAAATGTTGTTGTCATTGATTTTGTTGCTGCTAACTCACTACAGCAAGAGTACTCGGGCAATTTTATATATCCACAAAACTAAGCAACATTGAAAGAGGGGAAGATTGGGCAGAGAGAGAGAGAGAGAGAGAGAGAGAGAGAGAGAGAGAGAGAGAGAGAGAGAGAGAGAGAGAGAGAGAGAGAGAGAGAGAGAGAGAGAGAGAGAGAGATAACAAGAGAACAAGAGAACAAGAGAATGAAAAGAAATATAAAGAATGAGAGGAAAAGAGGGACATGAAGAGACTGACGGACAGAGAGAGAG
This sequence comes from Engraulis encrasicolus, assembly GCF_034702125.1. Taxonomy (NCBI): domain Eukaryota; kingdom Metazoa; phylum Chordata; class Actinopteri; order Clupeiformes; family Engraulidae; genus Engraulis; species Engraulis encrasicolus. The sequence goes on along the minus strand of NC_085866.1, from coordinate 39,279,306 downwards.
AAAGGAGAAAGAAACAAACAAGTAGAGGGGAATGAGAGGGGCGGGGGAAAGAGGGAAAGAGAGAGGTGGGGGAACAGAGAGAAAGTGAGAGAGGGAATAGAAGAGAGAGGGAAAAGCAGAGAAGGCTCATAAATAAAAGCAGTGGCAGATCAATAAGAGCAGCATGCACGCTCCCTAAATCTCATAAACTTCAGGACCACACAGGAAAAGCATCCACATGAATAAAACATTCAGAGAGAGAGAGAGAGAGAGAGAGAGAGAGAGAGAGAGAGAGAGAGAGAGAGAGAGAGAGAGAGAGAGAGAGAGCGCAATGTTAATCTCAGACTGTTGCTGCGCATTTCCACAATTTTTCTTTTTTAGTGACACCAAATCACAGGCAAAGTGGAGGAGACCGGTGGGCTAAATGGGAAAAATATTTTTGTTATTACTTTTGCCCACCACCTGGTCGTGTATTTATTTATTTATTTGTTTTTCCTGTCTCCTTTTTATTATGGAACGGGGTTTATGTCGATGCAGCACAAAACGGGAGCGGGCTGTTGATTAATCTGTGGGGATGTCAGCCGCCATTACATTGATAAAACACATGACAAACAAAAGAAATAAATCACCCTCAGGTATACCTGCTGGTGCCGTGAATGCATGGGGGGATACACTGTCAGGCCTCTGACGGATGCCGCAATAGGCAGCTAGTGATCGCCCTCTTGAAGCTGTCCTTAGTGGTTTTAAGACACCGTGTGTATGTTACTGCAATGTACGATCAAAAAATTAAAGGGTTAAAAAAGCGTACTTTACCGGTGCAGCGATAAAAAATATGACCAATAAACTAAGCACTTTTATGTCAAACATGCCTTTGTTACATAAGCATTCACAAAGTTAATGGCAAGAAATGACTGTTTGTCAGTGAAGGTGCTCCTGCTCTTTTGCGGCACTTTTGAAATATTTAGATGTACTGTCTGTGTTTATGTCTATACATTTAGGGATATGATAAAATATGTCTGTGTTTACCACTAGCTGTCATAAGAGCACTTTGTAATGTGTAATTGGAAAGGGAGAGAGTAAATGGCATTTTATATAGGTTTACCCTCCATTATCCTACGTGTAAGATGCTTATATGAACAGCACTAATTGCCTCCGGCTTCTGGGATTTGAAATGCAATCCTCCAGCCCTCTGACATCTGGGTGTTATGGTATAGTCGTAGAATCTCTGGCTGGTTTCTCCCCCACCACACCCAAATCTCTTTCAGCACTTGACCAGCCGCGACCTCAATCTGTGATCTCTCACATCTCCGTTCGATCCAGCCTCCATCCAACCCCTTCATTAAGCCCTAGCCTCCACCCCCCCCCTCTCTCTCTCTCCCTCTTTCTCTCTCTCTCTCTCTCTCTCTCTCTCTCTCTCTCTCTCTCTCTCTCTCTCCTCTCTCTCTCTCTCTCTCTCTCTCTCTCTCTCTCTCTCTCTCTCTCTCTCTCTCTCTCTCTAACCTGCTGCTGCAGTTTGCTCACATAGCACCAGATGCTCCACAAACACCTCCTGGATTTTCATACATTTTTAACCATGTCTCTGTGCATGTGGATCTGTGTGAGGTGTGGTGTGTTTGTGTGTGTGTGTGTGTGTGTGTGTGTGTGTGTGTGTGTGTGTGTGTGTGTGTGTGTGTGTGTGTGTGTGTGTGTGTGTGTGTGTGTGTGTGTGTGTGTGTGTGTGTAAGTGTGTGTATGTGTGTGCGTGCGTGCGTGCGTTCATGTGCGCGCCTGTGCTTGTGTGTGTGTGTGTGTGTGTGTGTGTGTGTGTGTGTGTGTGTGTGTGTGTGTGTGTGTGTGTGTGTGTAAGTGTGTGTGTGTGTAAGTGTGTGTGTGTGCATGATTGCGTGCGTACGTGCGTTTGTGTGTGTGTAAGTGTGCATATGTGTGTGCATGCATGCATGTGTGTTTGTGAGCTCATGCCTACGCATGTGTATGAATGTATGTAGCAGACATAGAGTCATCTTTAGACAGCATCCCTGAGATTTGTTTCCATGTTGCCCTCTGACAGATGCTGTGGTACTGCCAACATGTGGGCTGACACTCACAGCTGGTTATTCTGGGAAAGAGCTACAGTACATCTCACTGCCCCTAATTCAGTCCCTGCCTCCCGGGGGAATATAATACGATCTCTTCTCTGCCGTAGCTCTGTGTCTGATTTGTCTGTCTGTTTGTCTTTAAAGGAGCACTGTGTAACATTTGCATCCAGAAAAGATTGATGCTGCCCATTCGTTTCCTTTTTCATGAATACTTGCCCACCACCATCAAATTCTAAGTATTCATGACAGGGAAAATTGCACGTTTCATTATGAAAAGGTTGATCTTCTCCATGGCCGCCATTTTTGAATTTCTGACTGCAAAATGACTGTATTTTGGTCATATTAGTATATATTAGAGTATTATTTGGTAAATATTCAAGAAAAGGTATGCCTACAATTTGGTAATAGTCAGCACAGTTTGAATGAGCAGCATAGTTGTAATAGGCCTACCAGTACTCTGGCCACCATCCTACACAGTGCACCTTTTAGTCTGCTTTCACCCCTTTATTTCAACTTGACAACAAGATTTCCTTACCTGTGGTTTTCTGTACAACTAACAGTTTCGTATTTTGCTTCACTTTCTTTATCTCATCTTTCTTTATTCTATGCCCCCCCCCCCCCCCCCCCCCCCCCCCCCCCCCCCCCCACCCCCACCCCCCCACCCCCCCACCCCCACCCCCACCCCCCCCCCCCCTCACTCCCCCCACCCCCCTCTCTTTCTTTCCCTCTGTAACACATTCGCACATCCTCTCTCTTTGTCTTTCTTCCTAATAGTGTTATGCCCTCCTCTGGGTTTATGAGATATTTTTGCCGGCGGATTGCAAGAGTTTCACCCCATTACCTTGCCACTGTCCGTCTCCCGCGAGTGTAATTGCAGGCAGCAGTCCGACTGAGTGAGTTTTCGTTTTTCATTTCAGTGCTGCAGTGGATGAGGGGAAACAAAGCGAAAGAAAGAAAGAAAGAAAGAAAGAAAGAAAGAAAGAAAGAAAGAAAGAAAGAAAGAAAGGAAGAAAGGAAGAAAGAAAGAAAGAAAGAAAGAAAGAAAGAAAGAAAGAAAGAAAGACAGAAAGAAAGACAGAAAAGAAAAGACAGAAAAGTGCTTCAACAAACATGGCTGACTGCTGTGAATTGCAAGGTGGTGTTTACCTCAGCAGTGCAACAGTACCCCCTGTTGCAGTAGTGGGCAGATGATGGGGTAAATTGGCCCATGATAATGTGGTAAGGGGCTACATATTGCACTTACAGCATTCAGAAGAACAGCATTTTTGTCAACATGAACTCATACACACTACACAAACACGCACATACACACACGTGCAGGCGCGTGCGATGGCACACATACACGCACGCACGCACACAAACACTCACGCACACTCTCTTTCACATCCATTTGTTGATGTGACGAACTTTAGAACTAAGAGAGTTGGCGTTGTGTGTGCGTGCATGTGTATACGTGTGTATGTGTATGTGTGTGTGTGCGTGTGTATGTGTGCGTGTGTGTGTGTATGCGTGTGTATGCGTGTGTATGCTTTATAGACACGTATGCTCTATGTGTGTGTGCTTGCACATGAGTGTGCACACATGTGTGCGCGGCGCGCCCACATAATGTGTGTCTGTGTGTATCAGTGGGAAGAGCGATACGGTGATAAGCCGTGAACTCTTTTAGCTAGCAAGCTGGCTGGCTGGCAAGCTTTGCTAGCTGGCGGGCTTGCTGGCTACGTTGTGTAGAGATGGTGGGTGGGTTTTAGAGCGAGTGAGCGAGCGGCAGGAGGAGAATCCAGCAGGCCTGCAGTGAAATCTCATTACCGCCGCAGCGAGCGCCTGCCGCAGGTGGCAAGGGAGCTTGTGTGTCGTCAGTAAAGACGTCTCGGTGCTTTTCAACATCTGTATGCTTTCAGGTGCCACATCATCGCAGCACTCCAGAGTCCTCTTGAAGCGCCTAGAACAGTGTTTCCCAACCTTTTTTGTCCTGCATACCCCCTTAGCAACTTTTTCATATGATGAGTACCCCCTCGCCCTCATTCAGGCTCTTTTCCTCTATCCCAATGTGACTACACTCAATATATTTGTTATTATTACATTTTTCCGCGTACCCCTTGAGATGTGCTCGCGTACCCCTAGTGGTACACGTACCCCTGGTTGGGAAACACTGGCCTAGAAGACCACCCGCATACACACACACACACACACACACACACACACACACACACACACACACACACACACACACACACACACACACACACACACACACACACACACACACACACACACACACACACATGCACGTAGGCACGCACACACACACACACACACACACACACACACACACACACACACACACACACACACACACACACACACACACACACACACACACACATACACACACTCTGCCCACTGACAGGGTGGGGGCAAAGGGGCATGTTATCCTGGGTCCAGGGAGACAGGGGGCCCAGAATTGTGTCCCCATTACATTGTATTGGGTAGGGGGCCCTTTCAGATGATTATTGTCCTGGGCCTAGCCAAAGCTGTCAGCGGCCCTGCACACACACACACACACACACACACACACACACACACACACACACACACACACACACACACACACACACACACACACACACACACACACACACACACACACACACACACACACACACACACACACACACACACACACACAGAGAGATGCCACCCTAAGCTAAGAGTCTATCTCTCTAGGGCAGATTAAAAGGAGAGAAAGGGAGCTATTGCAGCATCCCCTTATGTTGTTTGTTGTTGTGTCCGTCCCCCCCCACTGTCATGTATCTACTTTGTTGGGCAGCACATTAAGGTACAATGGCTGAGCCTGCTTCTCCATGCTCAACTGGAGCAGTGGACTCGCTCTTTGCCCAGATGGCCTGGAAGAGCCTTCACCTCAACTAACCCCAGATATGAGAGACACAAAAGCGTAGATGTGGAAATGTGTACACACACGCACACACACACATGCACAAACACCCCCCCCCACAAAAGCGTAGATGTGGAAATGTGTACACACACGCACACACACACATGCACATATACACTTCCCCCCCCCACGCACATGGTAATTGCACTTTTGCCCATACGCTACTAGGCAACTGTACTAGTAGGAAATGGCCCATCAATCAACTTGGCACATGGTTATTTGCACATTTGCACATTGGCTGGGAAAATGTACTTGGAAATGATCCACCAATCAATTGTGTGCGTGGTATCACTGCATGGTGAAATAATGAGAGTTTTCTGCAACTCAGAGGCATATTAATTGAATAATAAAAGCACATGCAAAATTCACAGCACAGGCTTGCCAGTAAGATGTGTTTGTTTGCTGTTTGTGAAGTATTCCCATGTGGTCTTAGGGCTGCACTGAATAAAGCCCGATGAAGTTTGTTTACGCTAATGCGCAAATGGGTCAAAGCTACATTTGTGGTCTTGTTACAATTTGCCGACAAAACGCCACACCTTTCCATGAAACACATTTATTTGTTTCTTTATATTTGTTGGTTATATATTAGAGTGTTTGTGTGTGTGTGTGTGTGTGTGTGTGTGTGTGTGTGTGTGTGTGTGTGTGTGTGTGTGTGTGTGTGTGTGTGTGTGTGTGTGTGTGTGTCTTTGAATGAATCCATTGGAAGCGTATACCGACTTTATGAATGCAACATGTGCATGTTTGAAGAAACACTCTGTATTGTTTGTGTAACTTCTGGGCCCTTCATACATATTTACATTGAGCACGAAACCTTCGACATGAGACATTAATTATTCGTGCGTTCTGAGTCAGTCAGAGGTATTGTGCTTCAAATGTTTTGCATTCTTCTGGGAAAATTATAGTCAGATTCGCTTTTATTTCTTTATTTCTTCCAAACAATTCATTCTAAACACACGTAGTGACAATGACATGGCAGAAAAAGTATATTTGAATGCCTTAAAATCTTCACAACCTGAAAATTGTAAGGGGTTGATGGCATAATTTATATGAAATATTGATATATTAATAAAATATTCAAAAATCTTAAAGCTGCCATCTGTAAGTTTTCCTGTAAAGCTTCGTTTCTGGGGTTTTGGAAGTTGTACACATTGACAGTAAATAGAATGGACGCCAAATCAACGCTATTTGCCATTCAACGCTTTGAAGCCAGATTTGGGAACATTCCAACTTACATTCCACCTTAGCAACGCCAAACGCAGGTGCTGATTGGACAACAACAAGACTTCTAACGGTCAATCAAACCATGTTCTGATGCTCATTGGTCAATTTAACTTTTAATATCTCTCTAAAATAAAACATCACCACAAAAAATCACCACCCTGGTAAGTTGGAGAGCAAGGGGACCTACTAGTTGAGCGAAAAATGATCCCCCTGGAGTGGCATTTAAGGGAGATACAGGGTTTTATGTATCTCATAGGAATGAATGGGATTTGGCCATTTTTTGGTCTTTTTGGGTCCAACCTTGGCTCCAACTTGGCTTCAACAATGAAATAGAATTTTGGCCTCCATTCTATTTACTCTCAATGGTTGTACATGAACAACACCTGATATTGAAACCCACTAAATTTGCAGTTGCTTAGTAAATGCACGTACCTTTCTGGAGCCACGCCCTAAAACTATCGACTGACCAATCAATGAAATGCTATGCTATGCTAAGTCAGTCACAGTTAACTAGCCTCTCCGTAGAGATGAATGGGCAACTACCCTTACCCAGAACTTGTTTGGTCAACACAGTATCATCCCAACTCCTTAATTTCTGACTACCGTTGACCAGGCGACATTTTTCTGACGAGGTCGCCTTAACCTAGATATATTTGTTTTACAATTCTGTTCATTTGTCATCAACTTGCAGAAGAGGGCTGACATTCCCAAGGAAAGAAACAATTCATCGCACATTAATACATTAGATGACACATAGTTGTGACACAGAGATGTGCACATTCTACAAGGATAGACCTGTGTCTGACAGAGTTTTACCGAGCTTAACGAGACGATATAACATTCACCCATCTCTTTTGTTGCTAGGAGATGACCAAAGACCATAAAAACCTTACCCTCCCACTGTCAGATCACACAGGCAACTATTTTATACTTGGAGTCCACAGACTCCAATTAGATTGTTTGAAGAGTAAGGCAGTAACTTGAGGGAACCCAAACATTTCAAATAGTTTCTTGTGAAACAAAATGAAAGATAGTTGCTTGTGAAATGTGGGGTCATTTGAAGTGTTGGACATGTCTAAGAAAGGCTCATATTCTGTCTATATAAGGTCTAGGATGGATTGCAGTTGCACACCAGACTACAAACCAGAGGCCTCAGTTGTTCACAGGGCTTGAAAAAAAAATGGATTGCTTCAAGACACACATCTAGGAAACGAAACATTCCACAGCAGTGAGAGACATTTCAAGGTGAGCTCTTCTGGTGTGATGATATGAAAACTGAAATGTTTTCCTGACAGAGTGTGAGGTGGAGGAAGTCCAGGTCTTAGAGTTTCACCTAATTATCAGCACCCACACTCAGTAGCAGTGGCAGCATCACGTCTGTATTTAGACTTTGTTTTCTTCAGCAGGAACTTGGTGATTAGTCAGGATAGAGGAAGAGATGATAAGGTGGAAACAAAATATGAAAGCAGTGGCCTATATGGGGAACTTCAGAGTTGGATAGCATCCCAGACTGGGAAAAAAAATCTTCAGCTCAGCAAGACAGCAATATACAAAGACAACAATCTGAGGCAGCCTTGTGGAGAAAAATCCCGTTGTGGCTTTTGAGGAGATCTCTTTTGAACGTCTTGCCCAGCCACACTTCAGACTTGCTCCAAAAATATTGAATCTTGGATAGTATCTCAGGAGATATAGAAAAGGGTTGAGCATCAACACTCCATGTACAAAAAGGCCAAGAAATATGGGAGGAACTTTAACACCTAACTTGATGGGAGAGTTCATAAACATTCATAACAGCTGTCATGAACTGCCCGTAAAGGATTCATGAGCCCATTCAACATTCATAACACACTTTTGATCAATGTGGAGGATTGAATGGCAAAATCTTGCCGCAAAGCAACATTGATTGTTTTTGTTCCAAATCGCATAACATTTGAGTCAATGGGGAGTCAACATTGAAGTTTTGGCAGTTGCTAGTTACTAGAGGCTAGTTATATTTAAATGCAAATCCTTCAGAGGGTTTGTCAAGTGAATTGTATGTGGACTGTGTTTGCCAACTTCTGTCGTGGTTTGTTTTGTACCTATTTTTCCCCTGTCATTTACAAAAAAACCCAAAACAATAAAACTTTTGAAGGGATGTGGACCGGCCACAGCTCACCTGAAGGACATACTAGAGCTGTTCCTGACAGAGAGCTGCGCTCCTCTAACACAGACTGCCTCGCTGTGCCCCCTGCTCCCCCAGTCAAAACTGTTCTCTGTCATTGTCCCTCAGTGGCGGACCAAACTTACAGAAGCAACAAGACTTGGATCATCCTTCTCAACCTTCAAGAAGCAAGTACAAACTCTCCTCTTTTGTGACTATTTACTGCACTGATGCCATTACCACCTATTTTTCCTGTGCACTTTGACTCTGCAAGTGCTGTATGCTCTAATTATGTCACTGATTGTAATTCACTTTGGATAAAAGTATCTGCCAAATGTAATGAAATGTAAAAAATGAATACCAAAGAACACCACTAACAACTTGGTGAGTTGCACATTTTTATGCATCAAAAATATAGTTAAAAGACTGTAAGGACTATAAGAGCTTTATAAGGCTTTATAAGGCTGATATGTGCATATCAGTAGACTTATGTAGTATAGATAAGTACTGTAGTATGAATATAGTTATATTGTAGCATATTACAATATTGACACTGTTCTGTAAAATAGGGTATATTAAGAGCCCATGGCTGAGCATAGGTACTCTTCCTTGAGGCTTTAAGAGCGTTTGATAAATCTTTTTGTAAGATGCTAAATAGGTCTGTAGGTTATAGCATAACCTAATCAGCTGCTGCCTACACACTCCTCCAAAGATCCTCTCAGAATCCTTTGGTACACATGGCTCCATGTATATTCTAAGTCCTTCTGTGTGTGTGCGTGTGTGCGTGTGTGTGTGTGTGTGTGTGTGTGTGTGTGTGTGTGTGTGTGTGTGTGTGTGTGTGTGTGTGTGTGTGTGTGTGTGTGTGTGTGTGTGTGGGTGCGTGTGCATGTGTGTGCGGGTGTGCATGCATGTGTTCGTGAGAGAGAGAGAGAGAGAGAGAGAGAGAGAGAGAGAGAGAGAGAGAGAGAGAGAGAGAGAGAGAGAGAGAGAGAGAGAGAGAGAGAGAGAGAGAGAGAGAGAGAGAGAGAGAGAGCTTTGGGACCGTTAGTCTTATAAGAGTATGGTCTCCAGAGGGGCCACCACCACCAGGTTGTTTGGCCCATCTCTCACACCACTGTTCCATATTTACAAGATGCCTGCTGCCTACGTGAAGAGAAGAGCAGCCATAATAACATGATTATCATGACAATCACATTGACTAAATTAGGGCCCGTGCACTTCCTCTCCGAACCCCCGCTCCCACTACCGCTCCTGCTACCACTACTGCTCCACTCCCACACAAAGGTGGATGGCCGAGAGAGAGAGAGAGAGAGAGAGAGAGAGAGAGAGAGAGAGAGAGAGAGAGAGGAGAGATTGGGGAGATGGCTTGGCCTGATGCCTGACGCTGAGCAGCTGTCTGTCCGTCTAAACATCCCACTTCCCCAGCACATCACAACACAACACAACACAACACAGCACAACACTTCCTGTCACTGCTAGCTAACCAGCCACCACCGTCATTAGTGCAGTCACATAATGGGAGACGACATTAACCAGAGTCTGGATTTGGTGATGGGGGGAGAGGTTGGTGCGGAAGGGGGGGGAAGGCTTGGTGGGGTTGGTGTGTTGAAGGGTTGGGGTAGTGGATGGATGGGTGGGTGGAGATGGGAAGTACTCCAGAGACAAGATTGCCCCTCACCAAGGGAAGGGGGGATGAAGGGATGGAGGGATAGAGGGAGGCATGGGAGGTTGGAAGATGAATGTGTTCTCTTGGGCACTAGGCGAGAGAAATGCAGGTCTTTAAGCATGAGGCATGGGAAGCAAGGGAATGGCCATTTCCATCACAGAGCAGCACATATATACAGTCTACGTACAAATACACCCCCCACACTAGCTAGCACGAGAGAGAGAGAGAGACAGAGAGAGGGAGAGAGGATCATGAAAGGTATCATGTAAAAAGTAGAGAGACAGGGAGAGAAAGAGAAAGGGATAGACATTTAAAGGATAGAGAGGGCGTGGGAGACAGATAGACAGACAGACAGACAAAAGGAGAAAAAGAGACAGGGATAGATAGGAGAGAGAAAACAAAATTCTTCGTCTAGGCCTGTTATATAGGTTCTTGAGCAACTGGAGAGCACAGAGAACACAGAGGCAGGCAGAGTGAGATGGGGGAATTAACTAATTGGCCTGGCAGCATGAAATCACACTCAAAAAGGCCCAATTTGCTCAGCTGAAAACCGAATGACACTACTTCTCGGTCATTTGTTCCTCTTGCACTGTGCTGCATTTTGTTTTTGTGGTGCTCTCCAGGGCCACTGACAGCTCCTGCTGGGTCAAAGACAAAGTCATCTGAAAGCCCCCCCCCCCACCATCCAATACATACAATGTTATGAAAATGTAGTCTATGTCTGTCTGCATGGGAAAGTAAGAATCGTAATTTCAATTCTTTGTATGACCAGCGCATGTAAAGACATTGACAATAAAACCAAATTGACTTGACTTGACTTGAAAACCCAATTTGGGCCCTCTGTCTCCCTGGGCTGGGAACAACTGACCCCTTTGCCCTTAATCCACCATGTGCTGTCTAACAGCTGTGAGAAAGATGAGCAGCACTTTTCTTTCAGCCCGACCTAGTCATGAAGGACACTATACGGATGGCTCAAACGAGCAGCAGCAACAACAAAATGGATGACACACCGTCATAAACAGTGTTAATTCAACACTTTGAGGTTCAATTTAACATCACTATTATTCCCCGAGAACTCTTTTACTGTTGAATTCACACTGCAATTTGTACTGTGCTCAAAGACATGATGTTTTAGGGTGGGGACATGCGTGCTGCAGGACACACATGCATGGGCACATTTCGTGAACAAACGTGTGGCTATTGATGTCAATTTTGCGTGGGAGAACACCTGACTCAAGGTACGTAGACGTGTGCGTACGGTGCATTATTGACAAAACCACAAGGGAACTTCCATGCTGAGGTTGAGATTCAGGTTGAGATTCATTACGTAATGAGAGCCCCATTGGCTATTTGCCCCTATGACACTTCCAGTATCATGCAAAGTGCTTTGGTCGTCATGAAGCAAGTACACTCAGTCGCACGTGGTTGCCTGCGTAATTTAAGGCACACAGCCAGTATGTCCCCAGCCAGTAGGGAAAAAAAACATATGATGTCTTTAGCACCATGCCCCTGTTCTATACCACTCAACCAAAGCCCCCTCTCCTGCTAGCTCATACAGTACCTTTGACAGACAGACCAGCCCCAGGCAATGTGCTGCCAGTGCCCTCAAACTAGATTCAGGGTGCCCCCTATGGCAAGGTTAATTGACTCCCTTGTTGAAATGATATGGCTGACATGACGAGCAAAACGAGAGGAGAGAGATGGGGAATGAATGGTACCAATGATTCCCGTGATGATAATGTTTTTTTTTTCTGCCGCCAACTCATCCTGCCTCTGGCTATATGGTTATAACACCTCCCAGCAGCTGTCCCCATCATCCACACCTACTGCAGTTCTAGCACATATGGCACTATACACGTGCTTGTGCTCATGCTATTCTGATGATGTGGACAAGAGCTGTATAAGACTCTGCAGTAATACATAAATCTGATGAATTCCTAACTTTTCTATTATCTTGAATGACTGCGGTTTGGACA
>NC_085866.1:39257296-39259796 GCF_034702125.1 Engraulis encrasicolus | reverse complement strand
TTCTCTCTCTTGAAGCCAAAACACTGTTTTGAAAACGTGAAGACCTACCGCTGAGGCCAAAATGTCAGTGGTCAGGAATGCACATCTCCTGAACTCACCAAAGCATTGACCTTGTCCACGTTTGCCCGAGAACAACATTTAATCCTCCTTCGACTTTCTTAGAAGCTCGTCAACATTCTTAAAATAAAGCCACTATGAATAAATCATGGCAATTGAGATTTCCAGAACCTAATGTTTTTTTTTTTTTTTTAAACGATTCTGTCCATGGTCTGACCCAAATGGTTGCCATTTTGCAGTATTGTGAAGCTTTCAGAGGCTTAGTGTGTGATCACACTACGTGATTGCCTGGTTCCGATTAGGCACTTAAGTAAGTAAGTCAAAACCACACTGGAACCGTTGTGGATTTGGTGTGGAGAGAAAATGTCAATTTGCTTTTAATATAAGTGCATATCAAAAAACCCATTTGTGATTCTGGTGCATTTCCAAGCAGGCTACTTGATATCTCAGCGAGTACTCAAGGGGAGCATTATGTCCTTGTGATGCACTTAACCCTTTGAGGAGTACCATCACAAATATGTGATTAGAATTTTGCCAAAATTTTGAGTTCTCATTATGATGTCATAATGTCTTTGTGAGATTTTTAACACAGACGTCTATGGGAGCTGTAGAGTGTTCCAGTAAAATTCTAGAAGAACCTCTAGAAATTCCTTACTCCTAAAACATTTACCAAAGACACGCCATCTACTCCTATGGATCTGCAGTATTACAGCAACTGGTGACTGGTGAGGAGATTATAGGCTCCGTTGACCATAAGAGGCCATGAAGGTAATAATACAGAGGACAAGTATGTGAGGTTAGATAAAGAGATGGACCCATGGCTTTTGCATTACAATTTGTGAATCACAAATCTCGTTCCGCTCACCATTTCCGAAGACACGAAAGACTCAGGAAACTTTGGTGTGTGATTAGGGACCCTAAATGTAGGCTACCACAAGGTAAATGTGCCGTGTGTTGTTGAGCCATATGAAATCATCAAATATGTAACAGCTAACATGGATCATTTGTATTATCAAACTTTCTGAAAACACAGCCATGATTTTGCTGTCTGGTTATCATATTTATTCCCAAAAATAAAAAGAAATCTCAATATGATTTAATCTCCAGATAAGTCTTTGAAGAGAGGCATAACATTGAACATCTTTGAACAGTTCACATTTCTACAACATTAGAGTTTTTTTGCAGACAGCAAAGAGGAATGAAGGCAGCAGCAGATGTCTCATTTAGTGCAGAGTAAATCTCAAACCTTCAACAGACCAACCATACTGGATTTGTGCAGTACAATGAGGACCATTATCATGTAATGTCCCATATACTATAATCTACTGTACACATTATGTGAAATTACAGCAATGTATCACCACACAATAAATGTGTGGAGTATGCTCTCTTATAAAATGTATCCACACATAATACAGTATAAGAACATGCAATGTTATATACTTGCTATGTGTAATCCTCACTCTAATGCTGACCCTTAATGACTTATGAATTATGTAGCCTATGTATGGTGAATACATGTGCAATGTTGTGTGTAATGCCTTTGTGTCTTCTTCTGTATTTACTGCATGTATGTATGTTACTGGACACCTTCATTTCACTCTGGATTAATAAATGATACTCTACTATACTGTACTCTCTACTAATCCTTAAATATAAAGTGCACAACAGTGTTATGTGTTAGTCACTTTATCAGGCTCCACATCATGATGCAGACTAAGTATCATACAGCTGTGCACTCCAATAGGGCAGGGCAAATGTCATGCACATATATATTAGGCTAATGTAATACTTTATTAGGTCAATGTCAAATTGTTATCACTTTTATGTTGGAAGATAAATTGAGTATAAGATATGGACTTCAGTTTATGTGCAAAACCTGCTGCAATTATTCCACTCTATCTGCCATAAAATGTTCTGGACACCACTGGGGCAGTGTGTCCTCAGATATTTTACATGTATGGAAGGAAAGAAAATGAAAAATGTACGGCTAAATTGAACTCATCTTGACTTCCCATTAAGTCTCCATTAAGTCCAGAGGCAATTTATGCAGACTATACTGTACCGCAATTTATGCAGACTATACTGTACCACAATTTATGTGATACTGTACCACAATTTATGCAGACTATACTGTACCACAATTTATGCAGACTATACTGTACCACAATTTATGCAGACTATACAGTATGACAAAGTAATGCTGTAAAATTCCCATCCCCCTCACATATGCTCACATGCAGGCGCGGAGTGGCCGTCGGGAGATCGGGGACTTGTCCCGGTGGGCCGCGGCCGTGAAATGTAATATTGCGGCCGCCCTGCGTTCTCATCCTGTTCTGAAGTTTAGAGATTGTACTTAAATGCACTGACTTCCCTAATTCCACTACCCTGCCCTTCACCTTGGCTGACTAGCCAGTATATATACCGTATACCAGACGGCAAT
>NC_085866.1:39172296-39252296 GCF_034702125.1 Engraulis encrasicolus | reverse complement strand
ATGCCGTCTGTGCACTGGTGCATGCAGTCAATGGCAACCACTGCTATCTCCATCCCCAAGACAGTTCCATCCATTGCGGACATGTCTAATTGTCGTCTTGAGCAGCACAAAATGGAAATGACTAACAGCCTGTCCTAACCGAAGGCATCCTTTTCCATCAACACTCACAAGCCCTGTCCAAGAGGAGAGGACTAGGAGAGGTGGGAGGACATGCAAGAGAAAAAGAGAGGAGGCAAACGTTGATTGATGGTCCAGCAAAATGCCCAAGATTTATTAAGATAGTTTGAAATCTTAATTACGGCCGTGGACTGATTCGTCGGCATGTGTATTTGCTCGGCTCGGCCTAAGTAGCAGTCACTGCTGCTTACCCAAGCTGCACTCTAGGATACTGAGCGGCTTTTAAAAATAAGGGCAAAATAATGAAAATTGACTTTGACTGGCGGCCCAGAGCGCATCAGTCTTGTGGATCAGTCTTTCCAATTGAATACCCCATCTCCCTCACTATACCCTCCCCTCCCTTTGTGTTGGTGCAAAGCATACTTCAGCTTGTTTACATCAGGACAGCAAAATAAACATTGATTTACTAGTGCTTGCTTTGCTCATGTTCTCCACAGGGTGCTTGTTTTGTTTTGGTTGGGGTTTGTTTTTTCATAGCTTTCAGTGGTCACCATGTAGAGGTCAGCTCATTGCTATCACATAATTGCTGAGTGTGTTTTTTTTTTTCTTTCTTTCTCTTCTGTGTTGGTGTCACTTGGGATATTTCCACAGTGCCTGTTCCACTGTTCCCTCACTTAACAGGTCTATGCATTTCCACTGCCTAACAGCAGCACCATGCAGCCCAAGGGAGGGGACTTCACCGATGGAGGTCTCTGTATCCATAGGAACAGCCCTTCGGTCTGCCGTCCGTGGCTTAAGTTGTTGATGTTGTGTGTGTTTTTTCCCCCCATAGGTTTACCCAAGAGGATGCTCGTCTTTAGCAGACCCAGTTTCTTGGCTGTAGATTTGGTTGTCCGCTCATCACCTGATAGGTAACACCAATGATTACTTTTCGCGTTAACATGCTGTTCCCAATTTCGCAGAGTCGTTAACTGTAAACGGGTTGAATGGCTTTTCAGCATTCAGTTAGTAGCCTTTTGTCAAAGAGCTATCCACCTCATAATCCACCGTATACCATATATCCAAGGGTGGCGCCATTACTATTTGAGTAGCCTAGCAGTTGCTAATGTCAAATCATTCAGAAGGGCTATTGGTAGCCTTTCCAGAACTACAGTAGCAGACAGGAAATGTTGTGAGAGCATGAAAAAGGCTGAAATGGGTGGGACAATAAGCTGGATAGCAGCATCATGCAAGTTTATATGCAGTTGAAATATATGAAACACATTTGGGTTTAGATATAGGCCTATGAAACACATTTGGGTTTGTGTGATTTGCATTGTTTCATATACAGCAATCGGTCTGCACAATTATAGAAACTGTTTTCTAAATATTCTATCTCTATTTTCATGATTTCTAAATTGATTGATTGGTTGATTGATTGATCAGATTGTCAGATTGATTGAGATGTGTCCTCATGATAGCAGCAAGATGAAGTCATGGCTTGGATGAGATGAGCCCCATGGATGGTTTCCCTTGCATGGCTTCACCGACCCTCCGAATAAGGAGTGGAGATGGGGGAAACCCAACCAAGAGCTTATGAGGATTTTGAAAAAATTAAACTGGAGTCATACATGCTCAGGAGAAAGAAAAACTATCTAAGAGTTAAGTTTCTGCAATAAAGATGTTCTGCCTCAGGGCAAATCTGAAAAAACACACATGAAAGTGCAATTACATAGGAATTACAACCCCCTTACAATCTTCACAAATGCTTTCCATTTAATTGCCCTGTGCATGTTATTAGCATAGCATTGGAGCTATGTAAGAGTAAGCTTGCAATCGAATGGCACACAATGATCTGTCTCCTCATGTGTAGAACAGTAAACCAATGGCATATGCCTGGTCATGGGATAAGTTCTAATGTTCAACACAAATATGTTATTCATTTACAGAAATAAGCTTTACAGCGGTTCACAACTTGACTGAAATAAAACATGTGAATGTACTGTACATATCTGTCCTTGAGTTGGTATAGGGAGAAAAAAAAAACGTTCAACAGATTCGTTTACCCAATCAACCCGATGAGGTTTTAGAGAAAACCAAGGTATAAATTTCCATTAAACCACTCATTATATCATTTTATATAGTTCACATGATGATTTAAGTTCGCCTACAGCTAAGTGAATAAAAACAGGATTTCAGCATCACATGGCCGAAATCCTCTCCTTCACATCAACAACATTGCGCCAATGAATCATATCAAGATTCCGCAAAAGAAGATTGGCGACGCCGCATTTGTTTGCTATGCGCCCAAGAGCTGGAACGCCCTCCCCATCGAGATCCGATCAGCCAGCTCCGTCGACTCCTTCAAGAAGCAGCTGAAGACCCACCTTTTCATCCTTGCCCACTCCTAGCTGCCAAGGCGTCATAGTGTCCCAGATGCCGCAGCGTCCTTACTGTACACAACCAGCCCTGGCAGGGAGCTCCCCTAGGTGGCCGCTGGTCTCTGTCTGAGGTTTCTTCCTGGCTATAGGGTTTTTTTCTCAGACCTCATTGAGCTTTTTTCCCCCTACAAACTATGATTCAAGCGAAAGGGAGTTTTTCCTCACCCCTGAAGCCACCAGGGGCCGCATCTGAGCGCCCAAATTCAGTGTGACTATCTTTGACTTATGCTAGACCCAGCCACTATGGACCTTACGCCTCTAAGAATCCTGGTCCTAACCTACGTTGACCTTATGACCCTACAATCTCTATCTATCTCTTCTTCCTCTGCCTTTCTGCTATTTCTGCCACTCCTCTCTACCTCTCTATCCCACAAAAGGGCAGAGAGTGCTAAAAGGTGATTTCTGTTCATGGTGAGCTTTGTTATATATTAGGCCTACCTATTAGAGGTTGTTATTGATTTAAAAGCCTTTCTCACATTGACTCAATGTAGGCTATGCTGCCTTGTGTACTTTTCTTTCTGCAGAGTTAATTGCCTTCGGTTCGGTTAGAGGTCAGCTATGCATTGAATAGCAAGCTTGTTCCTGCAAATTATCTTCACTTCAAGGTCAAAGTTGCTTGTATGGGGCAAAGGAGATCTCAGACTCAGATTATTATGGGTGACGATATATTAATATACTGTATTAGATGCTACAATATCGACATTCACATGGTGTAAAAAGGCCATCGCATTGCACCATATTCTGGTTGCTCTAAGTGATTGATGCTCATTAAATTCAACAAAAAACAAATGTCATTCTGGCACTTAAAATACTGTACCTAGAACCCACTGATGGCACTTACCATCGGCTTGTCTTTTGCAGGCAATAGAGATGCAGCACACGAGGGTCCAAACCGAGACACGTGTGGACGTTTGAAAGGGGAATTGATGCGCTTCTGATATTGCACCTGTCATCACGAGGCAGGGCTGAATTTAGTGATTTGTGTGCTGTGTGGTTGAATTGGTATTCCTTGATGTTTCTGTCCCTGATTTTTATAGATCGCTGCATCATTCTGCCCTAAGGCATAGAGACAGTGCTGGAGCAGGGCCGGTGCCTTCTGTGAGCTTTTGGTGACAGGTGACAGAACACATATGTTTGCAGTGAGATGTTTGGTTATCGCAGATGACCACACACAGCAAGGCAGGTACGTCTCTCGACTGTCGATGCCATTGATCTGCACAGAGGCTTGGGTCAATTGAGGGTTTTTTCCCACTTCTTTCCCCCATTGGGAGACCCTGGTTTGTTAGTTTGACTGGAGATGCAACATACAGTCTAATGGGAATGAAGGTTGGGACCTCAATGTTTGCCTCAAGGAAAGTTAATGGCTATGGCATAAAAAAAACATTCATACTTACAAGTAGAATTTGTTATTTTCATGGTCGCACGATGTAGATACACAAATGAGAATTTGTATGCGGTATTAAATTAAACAAAGATAAATGTAATAGATGGTGTTTAGTCTCACTGCACATGCACTATAAACACGTCTTTACTCATACATATATTATGGGCTTATTGATTTCTACATCCACTGCATCTTCTTTCTTGTCTACTTTCTCCTTCTGCTCCACTCTTCTTCCCCCTATCTAATCTCTCTATTAATTTCTCCAGATATTCTGTGTGTGCTGCATCTGCCAAAGCACTCTTTGGGGTGGTAGTGGTGGGGGGCCGGGGGGTGGTGTGTGGTTTGCTGTGCTGGAGTGAAACATGTTGAATGAGTGCCATCTATAGTTTATTTTGTGTAATGCAAGACATAGTCTGTTAAAATAAAATGATATAATTAAATATTCAAAGTGGTATGCCATATATGCTCAACATATGGTAAAAGAAATGAGCAACTTCAGAGAGAGAGAGAGAGAGAGAGAGAGAGAGAGAGAGAGAGAGAGAGAGAGAGAGAGAGAGAGAGAGAGAGAGAGAGAGAGAGAGAGACTTAGAGATTGCTTTGTGGACACTTTTTACAGTATTATCATGGTGCAATCAAGAAAACATGGTGCAAAATCAGTGGCTCATAATGTATGTACAGATATCAAAACCCATCAGCCCATCAACCCCTCAGCAGTACAGTGTAAAGGTCATGTGTGTTATTTCATGTGATAAAGGACTATCAAAATGCCACACTGCCCTCTGGTGAAATCTTAGCAACATTGCGTCTCTCTCTCTCTCTCTCTCTCTCTCTCTCTCTCTCTCTCTCTCTCTCTCTCTCTCTCTCTCTCGCTCACTCTCTCTCCTGCTCTCTCTCTCTCTCTCTCTCACACACACACAGACACACACACACACACAGACACACACACACACACACACACACACACACACACACACACACACACACACACACACACACTATTTCAAAAATAGTTTCACACCCAACTCAACAGCACCATTATCAGTACAATGCATGATAACAAAGACTTTGTGACGCTTCACAACACAAAAGACAGGTACCTCCCCTTGCGTCACATAGTGCCACCACTGAGTAGCATGTCTCACTGGTGATTAAAGGGAAACATCTGTTTTGCCCTTGATTTCACATAATAACAGTTGTGTCATTTGGAGCTCTGTCGAAGATAATTCAGTTTAGTTATATGCATCAAACGACTTCCTATGGGCCATATTTTGCAGGCACAACAAATGCTATTTTTAATTCATTCATTACGGTGCGCTACCACTCATAACACGTAGGTGCATTGCTTGTTTGGAAACTTCTCGGTTTTGCTGGTAATACAGTTTTTGTTCATGGTCTGACAACACATCCGCCTTTACCAGACTTTCAAAAATTACCCACAAATTCGAGAAGTTTCCAGCAGATCCGAGAAGTTGCCAGCAAAAAAAATTGCCCAGAAAGTCGTTTCATGGCCGAATATCGGCAGAGCTCCGACACACTACAACACAACAAATGACACACAACATACAGGGGTGAGTATAACATGATGTTATAATGTGAAATCAAGTGCCCAATGTAAAAAAAAATCTGTTTTCTCCTTTAACCCTATCCAGACTGTGGGGGGCACCAACTTTGATGTTGTAAAATTCCTTAACGACTTAAGCTATGACTACGAAACTTGGTGACTTTTCCTAAAATTTAGTTGGCTACAGTTTAGTACCAAAAGATTATGTTTATCATTTTTGCCGTTGCCATGGCAAAGGTTTTCTGACAGGTATGTCTGACCGAAAATCACTGATCTAAGTCTCATTATTGGTCCTTTTTCATATTTTTTTGTTATTTCCATTAGCATCAGACAGCTTTGTGAGCATTAAAGTAGTCTGAAGCATATAATCATTAAAATTCAAGTGCATTACCTAAATTTGATGGAAAATACATTCGAGATTTTGGGCATTATAATCAGATGATGTCATAATGATAATGACACAAAAATGATGAGTCATTTTTCAAAAATGAAAAGTCATTCATAGATGTCCATATGTAGATCATCTCCCCAAAGTTTGGTGGTCATACCGTATTCCGTTCATGAGTTATGAGGGGGGGTCAAAAGAGCCAAAGCCCCCCCTAGGGTCTAGGCAACCTGGCTTTATGCATCATGATGCGTCATAAAAACCTTTCGCACCATATATGGAGTTCTCTTCATGAATATACCTCTATATACCTATATACCTACGGCGTCCCGTTGTATTTCGACCCATTGGGGGCGAGACAGGCCTAAGTGAAAGGAATGATATTGTGAAGAACTTCAGGCATTCCACCACCAGGAGGCGTGCTTCACCCACAAATCAATTAGCTAACATGCAGAGAGAGAGAGAGAGAGAGAGAGAGAGAGAGAGAGAGAAAGAGAGAGAGAGAGAGAGAGAGAGAGAGAGAGAAAGAGAGAGAGAGAGAGAGAGAGAGAGAGAGAGAGAGAGAGAGAAAGAGAGAGAGAGAGAGCGCAAATATTTGAGTGACATGTCCAGGATTTGGTCTGGCAAGACCAAATGAAAGCAGCCGTCAACCCTGATTTGCTACACTCCACCTTTCATTTTGTTTTCAAGCAATCTGTCATCTGCATGGGACCTTTCATAACAAAGCTCTAGGATGTAGAATGTAGCCAATAACACTGTCATCAGTATTGAATAACAGCGGAATGTTTAACATAATTGTTTAAAGGGCTGCCAGTTATTTGGATTTGATCTCATATGTCTGCTGTCAAGCCAAATGTTTAAAGTATACAGGCTATAGCAGTGTCTATCTACTTTAATAGGGCCAGGGGTGTATACTGTGTGTGTGTGTGTGTGTGTGTGTGTGTGTGTGTGTGTGTGTGTGTGTGTGTGTGTGTGTGTGTGTGTGTGTGTGTGTGTGTGTGTGTGTGTGTGTGTTGTGGTGTGTGTGTGTGTGTGTGTGTGTGTGTGTGTGTGTGTGTGTGTGTGTGTTTGGGTGTGAGTGGGTGTGTGTGCGTGCGTGCGTGCGTGCGTGCATGCGTCCGTGCGTGCGTGCGTGTGTGTTGTGTGTGTGTGTTGAGAATCACATGGAAACACATTTGGGGGCTGAGGCACAGCTACAGCACACAGCTGACTCATCTATGACGCACAGCTTAAACAAAAGGTTATTGGCTAAATCGATCCATTCAGTCAGTGATATCAGGTTCTGCAGTTTATGAATTTGTTCTATATTGCAGAATGTCCACAACGGCAACATCATGGAGGTAGCCAAAAAGTTTATATAATAAAAAAATAAATATAAGTAAATAAAAAGAAAATGATAATAACTTTTTAATGTCATTTGATATTAACATTATTTACAAATGATCTGGGATATACAGTAGGCTGCCTCATTGTTGAATGAATGTAATGTTGTTTTCAATGGGCTGTCTCAAGGTGCAATGTTTGGAAAGGACATTCTCAAATTGTCTCAATGTATTTACAAGCGTAATTAAATATTGGGGGTTAGTATTGAGTTTGTGCATTGTAGTATCAATTCATGTATTTGATAGTGTGGCAGTCCTGTGTACCAAGAGTGAAATGCAAATCTTTCAAGTTTCAGATGTCTTTGTTTTCCTCAGTGGGGAAGAATTCAAATGTGCTACAGAATCTTTGGGGTTAATCTTTTGAAAGACATGTTATTTACTGTATAAATCGCAGTCAAATCTGAGAAAATATAGAGTAGCCTATATAATAGTCTATAATGAATAATTAACTATTCATGAACAAAACATTAACAAATGTTTGTAAATGAGTTGTAAATGTTATGTTAACATTTTTATTCATGAGACATTTACTTTTTTGGTAAATGAATAAAAAAATACGCTGTTAAAAGGTTTGTAAAATCTTGAACATATCATTTGTAAATATTTCATAAAGCATAAATACTGTATAAATTTAGTAAATAATAAAAACATTTGTTGAGGTTTAGTTATTATTAGTAAATTATTTGCTAAGTCTTTACAATGCTTTTTATGCATCCATTATTATAAAGTGTTACCCCAATTTCCAGTAATAGACATTTTTAGCTGCTGTACTTTGGTCATACTAGTGAATCTTAGCTTATTACGTTGTAAATATTCATGAAAAGATCAAATTTGGGAATAGGCAGCACAGTTGCAATACCTTCTCTGGCCACACTACTCAGACTTAATCACACAACAATTTAATGTGGATGCTGATATTGTTCAGGCACTTACCTTGAATGTGTTCACAACAGAGGCACAAAAAAAATCCAACTTTACTGATACTGCACATATCGGGATCAAAGCATGAATAGCATATCTTGTCAATAGGCAATAATAACTTCAGCACCACACCAACGGACAGCTCCCCACACCCGGGTTGAGAACCTCATTACCCAATGTGCTCAGCAGTAGCCTGCTGCATTCAGGGGCACACCAACTGGATTGAAAAAGTAAAACTCGCTGCCAGATATTCCTTCATCTTGGTTCCTAACACAAGAGCTTTTACTAATTAGCTCATCAACTTGGCTGAAGTGGTGTGGTGATTAGTATCACATGGTTGATTGAATTTGCAGCGGGTAAATATATGACAGGGTTTTCACTTTCTGAGCTTGGAATGTCAGACACCTGAATGCATCAGCTAGTTTCTTTCACTTTGTGAGAACAGTGCTGCTATAGTCAGTGGTGTAGTCTACTTTTTTATGGTGGGTATACTGTATATTTGAGCATTTTTTGAAGTGGGTATACTGTATATATTTGTGCTATTCAAATCAATGGATCAATCAATTTTAAGTGGGTATACTGAAATCCCTGAAATTTAGAAGTGGGTATACTCCTTATACCCGCGTTCTACGTAGACTACACCACTGGCTATAGTGTAATGGAATGGAGCAGAGGCACTGGGTGGCAGGAGCCTGGCACAGCATGTCACATCAAAAAAGAATAGAACACATCAAGTGTAAACACAGGGCAGGTATCCCGGGGTGCAGTCTCAGGACTGAGTCTGAGGACGCAGGAGAACACTGCGACGCCATCCTACACCACCAAAAGATGTAGGCTCCGCACACCCAGTCGGCTTTTCGGCATTGCACCCTTCGGCCACAAACTTGACACCTGAACCAATAACAGTCAACTACATGTTCCAGGCTTCCCAACACACAGCAACATTTTACTTTTAACCTGTAGGAAGACTGAAGATGTAAAAGCTGCTGCTACTCGACACAGACAGTAAAATATACTAGAGATATACAAGGTATGTAGACTGTACAGGTAGGTTGGAGTAAGAGCTAGTTTGGAGATACATACAGTAGGTAGGCCATAGATCCCAATGGTAATCACCATATCCCATATGGTCTGTCTAAAACACTTGTCATTAATCACCCTGCTAAAAATGTAGTGAACTTTACTAATATCTGTTCATTCACATGCTAAGTGTTCATTCAATACTCACAGTGTTGTTTCTACTAACAATTGCGCTATTGAGTGTATTTTTAGATTTGTGTCACTCCTTGGAGATAGCAATCTCAAATATATTTTTTGGATGAATCTTAAATCACCAAATAAGTCCAGCCATCTGTCTGTCCAGCCATCTGTTAGATTGTCCCCCCATCTGTCTGACTGTCTGTCTGGGTGACCTTTCTAGTGGGTCAAAAGTGAACTTAGCAGAGGGACAGCTCTCTGGGCTGATGCTTTCTCATCATGCTTATTCAACTAAAGAAGACAAACAAAAACAAAGGTAAACAAAACAAAATGAAAGCAAAGAATGTCTCACACTGTATTTGTATGTGTTTGTTTAGCCCTTGCAAGGTGTGCGGGTCATTTAGACCTGTTTTCATTTTTTGGCTTGCGAAAAATAGAAGGCTACCAGTTATTGTTCTTTCACATTGAGATTCACTGGCTTTGGCTCATTTTCTGTGAGGAACATGAATCTGAGGGAGAAAAATGAGTGACCCCTACTCGTCAGTGGTGTAGTCTACGTAGAACGCAGGTATATGGAGTATACCCACTTCTAAATTTTAGGGACTTCAGTATACCCACTTAAAATTGATTGATCCATTGTTTAGAATAGCATACATATATACAGTATACCCACTTCAAGAAATGCTCTAATATACAGTATACCCTCTTCAAAAAAGTAGACTACACCGCTGCCCCTCGTTAAACCCTCCTGCAAATTTCTATTGAAGTTTGAATTGACCCTTTTCACTTCCTTTACTGTCTCCTTATCGTTCTCTCTCTGTATCTCTCACCCTAAAAAAGCATGTCTACACAGCAATTCACAAGCTGGATGAAGGGAACATGAGGGTGAATATGACCTATGACTTATTTTTCTATATGCCCGGGTCCAACTGACCCGAACACCTGCTATGTAACAACAACACAAACACTTTACAAGGGTTAGGTGCTTAGGGATTTTAGAGTAAGCTTTGCCAGCCTTGGTAATGAGTTCATGAAGCCCTTCAACTGTGAGTTGCTAAGAGCGCCAAGTTACTATATCTGTGAAGCAACCACACCAGAGTACTCTCTTGGTTATTCTGAAATGAGGGCTGCTGACAGCTTTTTTCAGGCGCAAGACAAAATGATCGAAAAGAGCCCCCTTCCCAATACATGCAATGTAATGGGGACCCAATTCTGGGCCCCGCTTCCCTAGGCCAGGGACATCTGATCTACTAGTCCGCCCCCTGTCCGCGGGCCTGGAGATCATGATATTGCAAAAAGATCAGATTAAGAAATCAACTGTGCTTTTATTTAGATTTAAATTCTAATCTAAATTTGAATTACACTCGCCCCCTACTTTAATTTTCGCTGGCAATCAAGTACCCCAAAACATATAGCTGATGCATAGGATGAATAATATTCTGTGAAGATGCAGGACTTAGTTTGTGTTGTATCCTATTAATCATTCCATTGCAATGGAGGTTATTAAGTGAATGAGATACTATAAATAACAATATACATTATGGAAGAAATAATTTCAGTACATTTTATGTAGAGCCCTTCATATTTATTTTTAAGCAGAGATAGAGCAAAAACAAACAAAATTCAGCAAAATCATGTCATCCCATTTGATAACATTATTATCATCCCATTTGGTACCAGTGGCCTATATCTTTTTTTTATCTGTTTGAATTAACAATCTGTTTGAGTCACATGTTTGGCAAGACAAATAGATAGAATACAAATATAGCAAATCATCCAAGTGAATGATTCCAGCCATTTATTTTTTGCCACAATGAAAAGCATGACAAGGGCTTGTGTGACCACAGGTGCAAACCGGGTTCTCCTCCAGCACTGTGTGTAACCTATATTCCTACGTCAAGTAGGCCTAGTTCAAAACAGACTTTTAAGACAAGCTGAACTTGAATCATATAAAGCTCCCTTTCTCACAATGTGATTATGCATTTAGCTAAATAATGTCCTCCTGTTGTTATTAAATCCAGAAAGTCACAAACTGCGTAAAATGTAAAATAGCATATACAGCCTGTACATATAAGTATTTAAGTCAGCGTATAGCCTATACTATGACAAAGCCATGCCTTGAATATCATTTTTAAGTGTTGATTATGCTGTTGGGGTCCCATTGCCCTCATCGGATCCACACTGAGAGGCTGCTGAAGTTCATTTGCTATTTTCACCGCAAGCGGGCGACAAATGCTCACACTATGAATGAAATAGGAGCGCTCATGTGGCTCTGAAAAGACGCATGTATGAATTGCATTCTCGTTTGATACAGAGCAAATTAAATGCAGTACAGTATTTTACTATTTTACAGCTTGGAATTTACTCTCTGCATGTCCATTCACTGCCTTTCAGAAAAGTGGTTCTACATTCATTTTCGACCTGGCTAACATTCAACCATTTTCCTAAACGCTTTTCTGAAACTGTCATCCAGGAACGCGTACAGAAATGGATTCAGACAGGAGTTGGCGTAACTCAGGCAGACCATAAAGTAGGACATTCCAATCAAGAGGGGGGTGGTAGGCAGGTCAGTCGTCAGGGCAACTATGGTGCTCAGGTGGAAAGGTGTCCAGCAGAATAAGCAAACTGCCACCACGATAAACACCATGACAGTCACTTTCTTCTTCGCCTTGTCCAAGGCTTTAGCATTGTTGTTCAGACGCATGTTCCGGAGTCTATAGAGCATCATTGTATACAAAATGCAGATGGTGGACACAGGAATGGCAAAGCCCAGGATGAGAGTGTATATCCGACTTGCTTTGTTCCACAAGTGTTCCGGACTGGGGAAAAGCAACAGGCAGCTTTTCCTGCTGAATGCGTACGGATTTTCATAGACTCCTGCAAACACGGTGTACGGCATGACTATGACTATCACCAAGATCCACACACAGAGGCTGACAATTTTGGCTGCTCGGTACGTGCGGTATGGCATGCGTTTGGACTTGACGGTGCAGTGGACCACTAGGTAACGGTCGACACTCATGACGGTCAGAAAATAGATGCTGGAAAATATGTTGTAGTGGTCAATGCTCACTATAATCTTGCAGAGCAACTCGCCAAAGGGCCAACAGTTCAATAGATGGTCTGCTATGTTGAGTGGCAGCACCAGCGTGAACAGCTCATCTGCAATGGCCAGGTTCAAGATGAACATATTGGTGACTGTTTTCATTTTGGGTGCCCTAAGGATGACATAAATAACGGCCGTGTTCCCAGTCAGTCCCACGGCGCAAATGACTGAGTAAACTATGGGCAGAACCACATAGAAATCAACTTGAACTGGGAACTCTTCAGGTGGACGGCATTCGCTTCTGCTCGTAGAATTGGAGGGATACGTGTCCACGCTGTCGTTGCATTGTTGGTGAGTGTTGGGTTGATTGTGCGTAACGTTTTCCATTTCTGAACAATATCTAGAAGTGCGCGTTTAATCTACTGAAAAAGGCATATTGACAGAGATGTGCCTCTCTGGGATTCATGTAGGTCCAGCGCAATCATAATGATTTCCTTCACAGTCACCGAGTTCGTCTAAGAGAAAAGACACAGACAGTGAGGCATTTGGTGAAAGTGAAATATTTAATTAAGAGAAAGTTTATGTGAATGTACGTAGACTATGCATTTATTCCATAAAATACACTTTTAAAAAATAGCTTGTCTCAAATCTGGCACATGCAGACATGCAACACAAAATGTTTGGGTAGCCTACCCTAGGCTGAAGAAAGCAGACTCAAAAGCCAAAATATGATTTTCTCCGAATAAAGACACTGAAAATGCGCCAAAAAACTATTCACCTTCAAGCCGTCTATAAACTTATACAAAATAGAACTTAACATAAAAATGAGCTGTCTTACCATTCGAGCAGGCTACCTCTTTCCAATGTAGTCCTTCAGCTGTCGCTGAGACGCGCGCGACTCTGCCCTTTACTAGTTGGGGAGTAAAGCGGCAATATGTGACGTCACAGCCGCTCAACCCTCTCTCCACTGACTGACAAGAACCATAGGGATTAAAAGATTCGTTGCACCATTGGCAACACCGCTGTTAGTGCTATAAATTCTTCTTTCAAATGTCCAGTGCATGATATGACCAACCGGCGACTTGACGCGTGTGTTACGCATCTAAAAAGTTAGGTGATGCACAGTCGTATGAATTCATAATGGAGACTGACACACTTCTTTATATAATAGCCTAGTAGGTGATTTAACTACGTAGATAATCTAACAATAATAGGGCCTAATTTCCCTGCAATTGTGGGACAAGAAGACATGACAAATCTTAAATATAAATATGCTAATCGTACTCTATTTACAGAGAGGAAAGCTTGGCTCTGCGTGCACGCACGCACGCACGCACGCACACACACACACACACACACACACACACGCACACACACACAAACACACACACACACACACACACACACACACACACACACACACACACACACACACACACACACACACACACACACACACACACACACACACACACACCGATTATTGGCTCACTCACCTCTGGTATGCCACATGTGAGTTATAGAATTGAGACTCAAGTGATGTTCAGATGGTCATTTAACCCTTGTGTTGTGTTCATAAGCTGCATTTTTGACCCGTGATAACAAAACTCAGCCATAAAATACCTAAAAACACTAGTTATCATCAAATATTGTTTTTCATCTCATGGTTAACTTGGTATGTATTCATATCCATGGAAATATTACTTTATGTATTCATCTTTTTGACTTTACAGGTCTTTTATCTTACATTATGCAAATCGTTTTTCATGACCAAAACTATCAAAATCTGCATAAATTCACTATTAATACCTCCTAAAGTGATACAATTAGTGATTATGTTGTCCATGTATTACAGCTGATATGAGAGTACAACAACCCCCAAATTTATTTTATTAGTTTTTCTCTAATATTAAAAAAATATCATCAATAGTGGCATTTGTGGTGTTCGGGTCCAAACCAACCCAAAGAGATTTATAGCAGGATAAAGACCAAATGTCAACTAAATTATTTTTTCAGTGCATAAAATCAATGTTTAAATATGTTGACTTGGTGTTTTTCAATATTTATATGATTTTAGTGTGGTAAATATACAAAATAACAATTATGCCAGAGTCACAGCTATTCCGCCAATCTAATGCAAAGATATTGGAAATGAGCACCTCAATGAACATGAAAAAAGTCACAGTATTCATCTGAATCCCCTATGCCATGAACATGGACCATTATGTCATTGCCACATCAACTTTATGGAAAGTATAAGACCAGTTCTACATGTTTGGGTGCCATTATGAGTTTTTGATACGTTTTTTAGAAAAAAAATAATGCGCAAAAATGTATTTTGCAAACAAATGTGCAAAAAATCTCATTATATAATGCAGAAATGGATTCCCTGACCATGAAAACATATGAGTAGACACCAGAAATACATCTGTACTCCTTTCACAACAGGAGATATGACGTATTGTAGTGTATTGGACTGCCCGGCGGCCATATTGGATTTGTAATATGAAAAAGCTGGCAATTTTTTTTTCAGGCAAGAAATATATTTTCCTCACCATACATCACCAAACTGAAGACAAAGGGCAACCAACAGCTTTTCAGAAATGCATACAACAACCAAAAATGTATGCTGGGTCAATTTTGACCCCAACACCACAGATGTAACTTTTTTTTTTTTTGACCTTTAAAATTTACTAAAATGATGAAACATATTTCTTTGTGTTGAAATGATTGTGACTGAGGATTATATGAAGCCTTATTCCAAGAAAATAAAGGAAAGTGTGTTTTTTCACACTAAAACGTGAAAATGGGTCAAAAATGACCCGAACACAACATAAGGGTTAAATATCACATGTGGGGTGTTGCTGAGCTCGCCTCGCTGTGTCCTGTTGTCTGTGGGGTTTGTATTAGGGGCTGAAAGACAACAGGGGGCTGAAGAAAATCAGGGATGAAAGACAGCACTTGAAGGCTAAGCTACTCAAAGGCGCCGGCAAGGTGCCTGTTTGAACCCCCATCTGACAATGTCCATAGTGGAAATATTGTTTCATGTTTTGTTGCACCTCCTAGGGCACACAGTTGTTAAATTTCATTGCATTGTGTATCACAGCAATTGGGAAGAAATAAGACATATTAAATAAATAAATCACAGCAAGGGAGGATATATTTCTCGTTTTTTCCTTATGCATTCGATTATATCTTGCACCCGCAAACAACAAATGTTTTTTAGGATGTTTGCGCACCTACACTTTTTAACATTACAACAATTTCCTACCAAAGTGAGAAATAAATTCAGAATGACAGTAATCACTACAACTAGAAGTCAAGAACAGTTCCAGTGAAATAAAACAAGTACTCCAAGTAGATTTCTCTTTCTTTGTAGGCCGCTTGTCATGATCTATTATTTCTTAGGAGAGATGTGACCCACCAATAGTTTTAGTGATCACAAATATTGCATGGCCCACAGTTTTGTTTTGACCTCATGGCCGGCCACAATTTTGCCATGGGGTCGGATCTGGCCCACATGCTGCTATATTTGGAGTACTGGACTGCTTACTGTGAATGGTACAGTTTAGATGCATACAACCTCAATCGCTCAAGTAAACATTACTTACTGTAGGTGCCAACTCCCTCACCCAGGGATTTTAAACTCTCAGGCCAAGGGGCCATATCTGACCCACTGAGTCATTTTATTCGACCCGCGAGATCATTTCAAATGTGTATAACAGTTGACCCATGTATAGCATAACAAGATACGCCCTGAAGAAGGCCATAAGGGCCGAAACGCGTAGGCATTGTAGTCAAATAAAAAAGTAAAAAAATTGCAACCTTGAGTGCCTCAGCATCTGTCTTCCTAGCATAACAAGAGTTGAACATCAGATCTGGTGTGTCACAGGACTATGAGTGGGCCCAGGCCAATGTAACAGCTCACAAATGCAACACAGTATGTGCAGGCACATTTATACCAACATATATGATGGGAGACAGTGTGTGTGAAATTTAACTGCGAGTATTAAGTGCATGCACACACAATGCAGACACAATTTTAGTCCGGTTTTTTTATTGCAAAATTACTGGCTCACCTCAAATCTCCCTATCTGAGCTGAATATTGGTGCAGTGAGCAGGAAAGCCAACCTGATCACAGAGGACCTCTCTTACCCCCTCCAATGGCTTCCATCAGGTTGATACTTCAGTGTTCGAGTAGCACACAAAACAGATATAAGAAAACCTTCATCCCCCTCAGCTGTAGCCCTACTCAACAAAAGATGAACAATGACCAGCTATCCAGCCACAGCTTACATGTATTGTCTTGTCTTGTTATGTCCAGTTTTGTCAGGTCTTGTCTAATGTCTGTGAGAATGACTGGAGCCACGCCAAAGACAATTCTCTGTTTCATGTGTTACAGACAATAATGTTTTATCTACTCTATCTAACCTAATGTTATCTAATGTAATCTGATCTAATCTAATAAAGATTGAGTTCGTCCTGAAACTTCATTCCAGATTTTGATTTTGGCCCTCAGTCTATTTGAGTTTGACACCCCTGCCTCAGCCATTAGGTCATGATTCCACAAACATATTTACAACAAGCATAAAAACGTCAAGCACTAAAATTTAATGATTTCAGACCAAACAGTTTGTCACGTTTACTTTGCCTTTTTTATGAGCATTCGTAATTTTCTAAACAATCTACATGTCTGTGTTAATTGAGTAAAGAGGTTTTACTATGACTGGGCCAGAAGAGAATGCCATACATATTTTAACCAAAAACACACATAAATACAAGTCAAAGGAATGGAAAGTGCAAGCAGACAAATGTGCAGAGTTCAAAACACTCAGTCAAACAACACACAATTTGCGAAGTATTCACAAGAGGTTCTTACTGACATACCACTCGATCCCACTTTTCTCATCGTACAGGCTTGTTTTCTAGGCTTGTTTTCTCGCTGTAAATGCTCAACTGTACTGGCTGACATAAAATGCACTCTGCAGCATTGCTCAGATTATGTGCAAAATTTCTTTTCACAATGAATAAGAAATAAAGCCCACTGTGTGAGTGTCCAGTAAGTGATTTTCAAACAAAGAAGAATAAATGTATGAAAAAACAATGATTTGGTAAATGTTAAATGTAGAATTACCACTGTTTTTACCCTCTTCATGTCAGCTCGGCTTGGATATATAACATTTATTCAACAAGAAGCAACTGCATAATTTTCAGATTCAATTGTCATGCTAAAAGTCTCATTCAAGTATTGAAATTACAGAATGGTGCCAGTAGGGACAGAGCAATGACATTAGCTTTCCTACAGCCCATTTCCGTCCACGTATGTGCCTTGATCTTTGATGGCGTCCTTCCCTTCTGAAAAATGAATCTCCATGCCTGCACGGTGGCCCATTATACTTTTTTACTGTAATATTTCCTCCTGCATGTCCTTGCACTGCACTTCCTTTGAACTTGATGTGATGCAGGCAGCAGAAAAGTGGTGAGCTGCTAGTCACTGATGAAAGGCAGAGATGAAACGTTTGTATTTTTGTCATTGGCCCCAGCACACCACCATCTCCCTCACCGTGACACACTGGCTTAGTTACTTTGAGTTGTTCAGGGCCCGTGTTGTAAAAGATCAGGGTACTTAAAATGTGACTGCAATCAAACCATACCAGATAGAATACCATTCCATTTAGAAGTTTACCTCACACAACCTTTTTGCAAACCCACAACACGTACAATACCTCAGAGCATACTGTATTTTGAGGAGGAAATACCCACAAGAGGTGATTATTTTCAATTTATTCACCCCACGTCGACTCTCCTCTTGAGCCCAAGCGTAACCCTATACCCGAATTCCCTGTTATTAAACAACAATACTGTTATGAAGCAAGTATTTGTATTTAGTTTCCTCTTCCAGCTTGTGGACACTTTCGACAGGTTGGCACAAACTTTCTCAACCATGTGCAGTCAAATAGGGTAACCTGGCGCCCTGGCCAATACAGCAGGTGGCTTGTTTTCATCCTGTGACACATACAGTAATGTGTGTGTGTGTGTGTGTGTGTGTGTGTGTGTGTGTGTGTGTGTGTGTGTGTGTGTGTGTGTGTGTGTGTGTGTGTGTGTGTGTGTGTGTGTGTGTGTGTGTGTGTGTGTGTGTGTGTGTGTGTGTGTTTACCAAAGAGTTGTGTGTACAACTGTGTGTACAGTTTGAGACAATGTGTGTTTGGTTCCCCCTGCAGATGACACTTTCAGTACATTACATACCGTTGGTGGAAAAACAGACAGACAAACAGAGAGGATCATTTCAATCCTTGCCCAAATCCCCTTTAAGACTATATGGAACATTTCTATAAAAAAATACAAAATGATTCATAATATACAACATAGACTAAAAGGAACAAGGAGCAGGTAATTACACTGGGATCGGGTAGACTACACAGGACTCATTTTGTTTGGCACTAAACAAACATGTAAGTCCGTGATACATCCAAGAGAGGATAAGACAAAAAATATCCACTGTGTCTGGCCATCTGTGATGTAGTGCAGAGACTGACAGCTTTATTCTTTGCTAACAAAGGGCTATTTACCCAGCGTCTGTAAGTGTTTGCCTGCACACTGGTGGTGTAACATCTCATCTTGGACAAGACATGAGAGATGCAGACCTCGCTTTCTTGCTTTTCACTCATGTCACTCCTGAGCCCATCTCCAGTCAGGAGATGGGGGTCATTTAGTGCTCTTTGGAAGAGGGCGCAATCAGGGAGGCTGACATGCTGAGGACAAAGGGGTCAGTGGTCCCAGTCCCCGGGAGAGAGGGGGACCCAGGATTTGGTCCTCATTACATTGTATGTATTGAGTTTGGGTCCCTTTCAGATGAATTTGTCCCGGGCCCAGCAAAAGCGGTCAGTGGTGGCCCTGAGCGCAATAAGGCCTCGGATGGGTTCAGCTGAGATTAATGCCTACTGGGGAGTTGTCCCGGCAGGCCGTTGAGATGATTTCAGAGCAGGAGCCGCTCACATTAGGTATTCATAGTTTCCAAGCTGCTCTCGCGACGCCTCTGCCACCATTTCCAGCCATGTTTGAAGTCACATAACGCAGGGGCTAATGCAAAAGCTGCCCAAATGTTGTCTGCATATAGGATATGTGATGTGACTGTATACTACTGTGGTGATGTGCTGTATGCTGCTGTGTAAAAGCATACTGTGAAATACTGTGCCAGAGCCTGCGTTTGATACACAGACTTATGCTAATCTGCAGGAGTCATGGAGATGGTAAAAGGTATATAGCATCTTTTAGATGCTGACATCTAAAAGATGCTATGTGTAAGGGCACTGCTATACTTGCGCTTGTACACAATTTGTACACAATTTGTACACATTTGGAATGCTGCCAAACAGCTGTAGCCTGGGAACTCCCATACTGCCTTTAGTTCTACACAATCGTTTCGATCTGAAAAAATAATCTCACTTGTGATTAGGTCTGGTGGTAACCAGGCAACAGCTGTGCTCATATGCAATCTGTACATGCTAATGCCTGCCAGTCAAGGAATATTTGAATACACACTACACTATTTTTTTGTGATAGGTGTCCATGGACCATTTTTTGGAAGTGGAAGTGTCATTTAATCACATTCCCTCTATATACTAAGCACTATGCAGCTAAGCATACTGTGCCAGAAATGTCCTCTCGACTATTTGTTATGTCTGCTCATGCAGAGTATTAAAATTTCTTTCGTAAAGTAAGCAATGACTAAGGATGGCAAGCAACAAGTGTGGTCCAACCATTTGCCATTAAAGAATTGTATTTTTCCTTCTGTTTTATACTTGTATTTTATCTCTCTGTGTGTGTGTGTGTGTGTGTGTGTGTGTGTGTGTGTGTGTGTGTGTGTGTGTGTGTGTGTGTGTGTGTGTGTGTGTGTGTGTGTGTGTGTGTGTGTGTGTGTGTGTGTGTACTGCTCCAATCTACCTTCGTGAGGCCACTGCTATTAGAGCACACCAACAAGGTGGGGCCCTTGCTCCATGTGGGGCCCAAATCCTGGACCCGACATGTTTTGACCCCTTTTGCTGATTTGTAGTTTTGTTGTTACTGGTAAAAGTAAAAGTGTAAAAAAAGTGTGTGTGTGTGTGTGTGTGTGTGTGTGTGTGTGTGTGTGTGTGTGTGTGTGTGTGTGTGTGTGTGTGTGTGTGTGTGTGTGTGTGTGTGTGTGTGTGTGTGTGTGCGTGCGTGTGCATGAGTGTGCGTGTACAGGCATCTGCGAACATAGGCCTAGTTTTTGGTGCTCTACCGTGCGTGAAATTGACAGAAAATTTGCATGGCAACGCGTTCGTGCAAGAAAAGTATGTGCACACACGTATCCTGCAGCAATCATGCCCCCGAGCCTAACCAAAGTCAGCCGATTGCAGAGTGACTGTGTGTGACAATCAAGGTCCAAAATGAAAGTCAGGGAGCTTTATCCGAGAGACTGGATAATACTCTCTTGCTGTATTGTCAATTCTTTCACATGTCACCCCAAAAATATAAAAGGGGTCAAAATTGCATTACAGACTGCCTTCACTGGCCAAGCGCAGGCATCCTAATGAGATCTGACAGGCACAGTCTAAATTACAGGCACAGCAATATACCATACGTCTTAGTGCCTGGAACAGATGGCACAAGCAGATGCCAGAACACCAATATTGTCATCAGGGCCGCTTACAGCTTTGATTGGGCCCAGGACAAAGACCTCTGAAAGGGCCTTTTCCTGAATACATACAATGTATTGAGAACACAATTCTGGGTTTGCCCTGTCCCTGGGCCTGGGACAAAAGACCCCTTTGCCCCCCTGTCAGCCTTCCTGATTGCCATGGCAAAGTTGTGAATCACGTTCGGCCAAACAAACGCAGTGATTGGCAATCATCTCCCCCTAGGTTTATCCCCCCCATGCACTGACTGATGGGACATGTGTTTCATAATGAAGCTGACACACATGAAAGACTTTTTAAGCTCTAAATTCGTGCCTGCTCATTTGAAATCGAAATGTCTGTTGCCAAAGACAAAATGTTTTTGACAGGTTCTCTCAAAGAAGGACAAATAGTATGCATTTACTGAGATCTAATACTCAAATTCGATTCAAAAGACTTTAATGGTAAACAACTGGGCTTCTTTTTTGTTTGTCTTCCCAGAGACTTATTCTCAGTTCATTGATTCTGTGAGTGGGTGAAATAAATATAAACTATCAGCTGGAGGTGTCAGAGTGATATTAAAGTTTCACATTTCTTAAATTGCCCTTTTAAATGCTTCAGTGTAAAGAACCATGAAAGTAGCCTGGCACACCACAGTAAATCATGAAAATTTCGGTCTTGAATGGCTGGATTTATTTAAAATGAATGGGGTTTTGTTTCTGGTCAGTTAAAATGTCCATACCATCAAAGCACCAAAATGTGGCATGGAAATCTACAGGGTATATTGAAGACTGAAGTGTGGGTCACCAGATCAAACAAACTCCCATGCAACGCCTCTGCCATTGACTTCAATGTTAAATGCATCATGGCAGTGACAAAGACAGTCCTTACCAAGTATTGAACATTGACATGTTATGTAGAAAGTACCAAATTTCAACTGATTTCACCCGAATTTCTTTCTTTTTTTCTGCAGAAAATGGTGAAATTATTACAATATTTTAATAATGTGAATTCCTCAATTCATGTTTTTTTAGCCAAAATATGTAAAAAATAAACAAATAATTTGAATAGTTCAAAATGTGGGCAATGCATCTACAATCCATGAAAGTTAAACATTATTGATGTAATTATGGAAATAAATCAACTTTTCCACGATACTCTAATTACAGTATATGGCCAGGATCTGTACATTCTGTTCATGATAACTGGACACAATATAGAGTGCTAAATAAATGATCTCAGTGAAACAAGCTTACGGAAGTCGCTTATGTGAATTTTATGTTTGTGAGTTCAATTACGACCAGAAAGTTGCAACAAATAAATGACTCTTGGATGACAAATCACAGTGAGACGGCCACCAGGAGACTTTGTAGAGACCTCGGCCAAGAGGTCTCTGGACAGGCCCTGGCAAAGACACAAGACTGCCCCCGCATGATAATTAATAGGCTCGGAACAGGGCTGATTCACCACCGCCGCTGTCAAAAGCCAATAGATCACGCTGGCAAGCTAGCTGCACAAACAGTCAGACCACCTATCCAATTAGTCAGCACTGAAACCCTTTGAATTGAAGTTGTAATCAACTTGAACTTCTTTTTTTCCACACTTGGACAAAACTTCTGTCGTGACACTTTACCTTCCCTGGCCTCGGCAA
The DNA here is from genome assembly GCF_034702125.1 of Engraulis encrasicolus. NCBI lineage: Eukaryota > Metazoa > Chordata > Actinopteri > Clupeiformes > Engraulidae > Engraulis > Engraulis encrasicolus. The sequence continues at coordinate 39,229,592 of NC_085866.1, read as the reverse complement.
GGCAATCACTGAAAGCAGTAGGGCTGCGAGTTATGAACAGGAGCACGGAAATAGAAATAGGGTATCAGGAGGTGTTCAAGGAGTTCAGTAGTTGCACCAAGCCATCACCAGAAATACAATAAGGCATGGGTTTATTGAATCACAGCGCACAGAAGTGCCTGTGGCAACCTGTTTAAACTGGATTTGCCTACCACTTATCCCACAACTCTTTAAATTTTACTTCTAGTTTTGAACTTTATGTTGTCAGACAGGAGGGTAACACCAAGATGTGATGTTTCAATATTTTAATATTTTTAATGAAATTAAAAACATGCACATTCGATACATTTCCAATTGACGATATACCTAGCCAGCACTGCAATATGCTGTGTACTTGTATCCGTTACTGTAAGGAAAAGTATTCCTAATCATGTGCAAAGTTCCAAGGGGAAAAGGTGTTCAATTTATATCAATCTTAAGGAAACTTAATGATTTTTTAACGAAGGATCGTGAGTCTTTCCATCAGGCATGGGCAAATCACTGGTGGGTGATACCTGCCCTGCTGTATAACACAGCTAATAGCAAGTATTCTCAAAATGTTGCTCTCCCTGGCACCTGCTATGCCAGCCAGGCCCGATGACAGGGCGGCTGGGGGTGGCAAATGGATCAATTGTCCCCGGCCCCAGGGAGAGGGAGGGCCCAGAACTGGGACCATATTACATTGTATGTATTGATAGGTGGAACCTTGCAGATGATTTCGTCCTAGGCCCGGTAAAAGCTGTCAGTGGCCCTGTTTTCAGCTAATGCAATAATTGGGGCACAGGGTGCCAAGCGAATGTTTAAGGATTCCTTGGAAGTTCACAGAGAAAACGCAAGTAAAACCCTCGGGAAGACGCTATATGGGGAAAATCAGCAAACACTTTCTCTCTCACCTGCCTTGATTCTGTCTGCAAGCTTCTTCTCTTCCCTGCAGGTGGAAACTCTTCATCTGAATGTTTTTTTTAGATGCTGCAAGGCTGTTTCTATGTCACCTGCATCTCATAATTTCCTGTGGGGTGCTATATGATAATGTGCGTGGCCATATTAACCAGTCTTTCGCCATTACATTTACTATAGTGTAAAAAAGTTCCCTGAAAACGTCAGTTTGCCACTGTGTAGGAATAAGGTTTTCTTGAAAGTTCTTTTAGGAACCTTTCGATTGCCATTCTGGGAGAAGTCTTAAATGTTACCTAAGGAACCTTGAGGTTCTTTCCAGACATGTTAAGTTCTACAGAGAACATTCTAGTTCCCTCACAATCCAACAGAATCTTCTTTGAGGCACCATCATATTGATGGTGTTGTGAGGAGATAAATAATATAGCAAGCAAGATCACTACAAGTACAGTAGATCAATAAGATTATGGTGTGCCTTGAAGCAATTTATAGATGTGGATGAAAAGAAATTGAAGGAACAGCAACAGCCGGATTTTAATGAATTGTGGGACTTGGGGGTCTGGGTGATATGCTGCCAGGGCAATATCTGCTATAAACCTGGCAGTGTGTTGTATTGTAAAAGTTCCCCTATACTTGCATGGTGGGCAGCGGTGTAGTCTACTTTTTTGAAGTGGGTATACTGTATATTCGAGCATTTTTGAAGTGGGTATACTGTATATATTTATGCTATTCTAAATAATGGATCAATCTATTTCAAGTGGGTATACTGAAGCCCTTAACATTTAGAAGTGGGTGTATACCTGCGTTCTACGTAGACTACACCACTGATGGTGGGCCACAAGAACATTGCAGAGGGAACTATGGACTGTACCAAGAGTTGTGTAGAATACAGAGAATATGATATCAATGTCACACCATAGGGGATAGTCATGGCTGGGCTTGAATACGTACTCCATAGTCATGGCTGGGCTTGAACACGTACTCCAATCACAATGCTCTCTATCTCTGTGCAAGTCATTAGGCTTTTCACTGTGATGTCGCGTCAGACAAGTTCCGTGTTTGAAGTGAAGCAGGAAAACGACTACCGGTTTCCATAGAGGAGTGTAAGTTTACGTCTATGCCACCGGATGCTACTTTTCCTACTTCAAATTAATTGAATTAAAGGTGTCTTGCATAGCAGTACGCCAGGTGAAAAAGGGTAATTGCAGGCATAGCTTGCTACATTCATTGAAACCAGCGGTGTCAAACTGAAATTCACAGTGAGCTAAAACCTTGTTGTCCCTATGACTGTTCTCCGTTGTTTATGAGGGTGACGTATTGCACTTTCCTGGCCCCACTCATATTCCTGTGACACACTAAATTAAGTTTTCAAGTCATGTCACTACACGTACTGTATAATAATGGACTATGTGGTGGCCCACTGTAATGCACATTTTAAATGATATTGCGGGCCAAATACAAGGACCCAGGGGCCATATTCAGCCCTTGGGGATGAGGTTGGCGTCCTTAATTTAAGCAGTTTGAATGCCAGTCATTATATTTTAGTGTGTCTGACCAGCCAAGTCATCACGTTCAATGTCCAATAATTAAATTTGTCAGGCGCAGTATCCTTGAAAGTCTGCTTTCTGCACTTTTTAAATTTTCAGTTACTATAGGCCTATGACTCTTTCATATTCATGCAAATTTAGACCCTTGATCTAAATAACCACATGGTCTGCCAAGAGACAATTTTTCATTTTACAAATGCGGGGTTATTTGATTTAATTAAAATTACTGTCACTCCCTTAATGGAAGGAAGTAAGGACAGAAGAAGCATTGCTAATAAGTCAGTTATTAAATGAATCACCTGAGATGAAAATGGCCTTTTAACATTCAAAAATGGTCTGGCTGTGAAAAGCTTTTGCCTTTTATCATAATGCCATGTCATTAATTGGAGTTTTGACTATATAGAGTAGTCTGTGCAGAAGTTAGGAAACGTGTTTCTATGTTGTTCAATGTTGTTATTTGTGCTTGCATGTTGTTTCCCATAAAGATGGACCCATCTAGCTATGGTGACAATAGGAAAAAATCAAAGCCTCTCTACACTATGCAGAGATCAGATTAAATTAAACCTTTGAGTTTTCAGGGTTCCGTCAGTGTCATTAGCTAGCTGGGCCCAATTACTGTCTCTTTAACAACCTTAAAAATGGAAGAAGGTGGCCGAAGAGCGCAATTAAATGCTCACATTGAGTTTTCTTGGAAGCTGACGGATCTTGTTTCATACTAATTGAAGCAGAAACATAGAGGTGGAGGTGAGGAACATTCAATTCTGCTATACATTAGTGGACCATCATGTTTTTCACTTCATCTCACAAGAAAAATCGATCAGTGAAACCGAAGACCTGTGGCAGTCTGTAGTAGACAAAATGGCAGGACAAAAAGACACTAGGACACCAGCAATTTAATGTCTGAAGTAGGCTATGTAACATACACTGAATGAGCATCTACAACATTGAAGATATTAACTTTTGATGCCACTTTTGTTAGCTTTTGGGGGCACTCGTGTCCTAGTGGCTAAGGAAGTGATCTTTGGATCAGAGGGGTATGGTTCGAATCCCGCCCTGACCTCTCCCTACACCTCTAACCGTGGCTGAAGTTCCCTTGAGCTAGGTACCTAATCCCACATTGCTTCAGGGACTGTAACCAATACCCTGCAAAAAACTGTAAGGCTGCTAATGCCTCTTTTCCATTGCCGGTTTTGATGGTAGGCCTACAGCTCTACAAAGCATGACTCGGCCGCCACTTTTTGCTTTTCGTATAGGCACGACACACAATCATAAAGCAAAATGTGGTGGCCGAGTCGCACTGTGTCGAGCTGTAGGCCTATAAACCGCCAGTGGAAAAGACTCAAAAGAGGTATACGTAAGTGTGCTGTAATGTTAATGTCCTGGAATTATTAAACAGGGTAAAGACATTCAGTTTTTCTGTGATTACACAGTAGAGTGACAATGACAGCTGCTGGTCCAAGCGTTCAATACCAAAAAATCTTTCTGTGGGTATGTAAGGGAAACTGGAAAGTCAGGGCTTCAAAGACAATCCTCTGTAAAGTTGAATTGGGCAGATACATAAATGCTTACACACGCACGCACACACACACACACACACACACACACACACACACACACACACACACACACACACACACACACACACACACACACACACACACAGACAGACAGACAGACACACAAACACACATCAGATACATAAACCTCCTGCCTTCACAACAATGCTGGCCCCATCCCCATCGATCTCTTGCCCACATTCATCAACTTCATCTGCAGTAGCTCAGTTCCCTCACAACCAATCATCCCTCGCCCCTCAACCACCCTCAAACTGCATTTCATGCACTTTTGTACTTCCTATCACCCATACCTATTCCACCTCTGTGCCCAAATTTAATCTTATGAGGGGAGGGTTCCCAGACCATTTTTGGGTCCTAATCCAGCCCTTTATCTTTGTACCCTTGTATCATTTTTATTTATTTTATATTTATATTCATTATTTGCTGTGGTATGGATTTTGCACTTTGGATTTTGCACTTTGCACTTTGGAGAAATTGCATCTGCTTGAGCTATGATACACCAGTTATTACTTGCTGGAAACTTTCTAAACAAGCAAGGCATTCAATGTTACTGTTATTTACCATCCTATAATGTGCATGGTGAGAGGGACGAAAGGGCATTCTATATACGGGAGGCCAGGGAAGCGAGATGCAGTGCAGGGCGGTAATGAGTTTAACGCGGTCGTCGGCAGGGATGGGCAACGATACATTGAAAAGTATCTCCAAATACCATATACAGCATACACATTTCAAACGTACCAAATAAGATCCAAAATATATTTTTGGAAGGATCAGAGGTCTGGTTTTGAGTTCCAGTCTGGGTTCACGTCCAGGCAGGGCAGGACAACTCTACTCTACTTCTTCGTCACAATTTGCAATATTTAACCAACAGGATCAACACTTAAATTGATGTAATGATTGAATTCAGTGAAACAACAGTAAAAGGTATCAAGACAAACTGGGCTACTTCACAATGACTAGACCCAGGGATGACTGGAGCACTCAACAACTTTTTTAGAGGTTTCTTATTTTTTTTAGCACTCACTTTGTGCACCAATATAAAAAAACCTCTCAATAAGTTGCTGAGTGCTCCAGTCGTCCTTGGTCTAGTCATTGTGAAGTAGCCCAGTTTGTCTTGATAGACCTACTGCTGTCCTCGTCTGTGAGCACCACCAAGGCTGAAATGCAGACATCCCCTCTTCAAACTGTAAAAGGTACTTTAAGTAACGCAAAAACTTGTATAACGTGATTTCCAATCACTGAACACCTAATAATGCACAGTAACTGTAATTATGGATGAGGCGGTACAAACAATGGGCCACTTGTGTGACTTGCAGCACAACTATAGTTAGCTTCTCAAAAAAATGGCACTGATCTGCCTCAGCCTGTATGTGAGTTCAGTAGACAAGAGAGAGGCATGTATTTCGCAAAGCTATAGGACTATGCACTATTTCTTGTTTTAGAGTGCTGCCTTGCAAATGATGCAGCATTAGTAATGATCTCGGTTGCACCTTTCATACTTCTATGGTAATTTTACTTATTGGTGATATCAGAGATGTGGACACGTGACAGACTTGACTAGACTCGTGATTTGTGACTGGACTTGTATGCTATCGACTGGCGACTTGACTTGATTTGCTTGCGACGACGTGCAATGGCATGTCAAGTCCACATTCCATTTTCTGCATTTGTATGTGGAAATATTACATCGGAAAAAGGATTTGCCCTTAACCAGTACCAATAGGCCTACTATTTTTAGTTAAGAATGTGACTGACAAATGGGGGCAGTCTGGATAAGGTAATGAATTTATGACCAAAAGTAGCTGTCAAGATTGTGCATAGAATACATTGAGACTTGTTAAGGACTTGAACTTGGACTTGTTTTCACTTGGCTTGGGTGTGACTTGGACTTGGACTTGGACTTGACTTGGTCAAATGTGCCTTAACTTGTGAATTAACTTGATTGGAAGGCCTTGAAATTTACTTGTAACTTCCAAATGGGACTTGGTCCCAACTCTGGGTGATACTTTATCAAGAGTGGTGTTTCTTCATCCTAGATTCAATTATAATAAATAGAGACTTTTGTTGCTGGTTATTGGTTAATAGTCAGCAGCAAAAGTCACCTGCATTCCCCCACCTGCCATACTGGGAACTGAACTGACCACTCTTGTATTAGTCCTTACCCAGACAGTCATGATGCCAGACAAGTTCTTGTGCATTCCAATTTAGCCACCTCCATTCATATGCTATTTTAATCTGTAGGAACATCTACTGTGTAATTCCATAGTAAATGAAAATACAAAATACAGAGGAAAAGGGCATTTTGATACAGAATACAAATGAGTTCTGATGTCAGCTTTGTTGGGTCGCGGAAATTTTTCACATTTCAGAGTGGGCCCTAGTACTGTGTAGTTTGGAATGGCTGATGTGGGTAGGTAATGGATAGTGCAGTAATTGGTGTCAGAGGCAGCGGTAGAAGATGGTGGGATAACGGCAAAAAGTTAAGGCGTGTAGAAGGTGTGTTTTGTTCATCCATCTTCCATTTCTTAATATCCATAACTCCTACTAAAATTAGATGCTTAATAGTGGTACGTCCAGCCCAAAATCAGATGGGATGAGCTTATTTGACTCATTCAGCCTTTAGTGTCCCATTCCCCCCATAATTGCCCATACCTCGAAAGGTTTCTTATCCATCTATCCTTTGGACAGGTGTGTGTGTGTGTGTGTGTGTGTGTGTGTGTGTGTGTGTGTGTGTGTGTGTGTGTGTGTGTGTGTGTGTGTGTGTGTGTGTGTGTGTGTGTGTGTGTGTGTGTGTGTGTGTGTGTGTGTGTGTGTGTGTGTGAGCATGTTTGAGAGAGAGGGGGGGGTGGTGTCGAGTATTATGCACTTAATCTCTGCTGCACTTTAAGTGGGATGGGGGGCTCGGGGGGTCAAGCACTGGTGTCACTTTTACCTCTTTTTGCACTTTACTTGGAAACCTGCTGCTACTAAGTATTGTACCCCAAACACAATTTCGTTGCCTTTTTGACAATAAATTCTTGAATCTTGAATCTGTCCTTAAGTCAACTCACCTAATCAATCAACTTAGGTGTTTGTCCGCCCTCTGTGATCTGATATTCACAGCCTCAGCCACAATGTACAGCCTACAAGGCTGATTGGACACACTGTGATAAAATGGTGGTCATTTGCACAGGTCTCGGAGAGGCTATGTGTGCTAATCAGATTTCAGCAAGTGAAATCGCCCCATGAACTGAAGATAGGCCTTTGCTGTCAAGCTATAAATGCTACTGGGACGCTTACTCTGTCTTTATCGTCAGTAAAATACTTCATGGGCTATTTCCACAGCTCTGCAATTGTTATCAGATGCAAAACCTGACAGTGGCAGTCTTACCATTTGCCATTTTAAGGGTTTTCTATTTTCGGTTTTATGGAGAGAAAATCCATCTTCCGTTATCCCCCTGTCCACATCTGAGGTTTGGATGGAGGTCTGAGTCATAATGGCAGTCTCCTTGTGCACAATGTCCTACATTTATAAGTGACTTTATAAGTGACTTATGGGTGAATTTTGCATTTTCAACCAGTTGTCTGAAGCTTTTAGCATCATTGGGGGGGGGCATTGGGATCATCGTTATGAATGAGAAGTAATCTCTCTCTCTCTCTCTCTCTCTCTCTCTCTCTCTCTCTCTCTCTCTCTCTCTCTCTCTCTCTCTCTCTCTCTCTCTCTCTCTCTCTTTGTGTGTCTGTGGAAGACCCAGAGCAGGGGAAATATGGCTTCACTCAACTATGTCAGTCATCTCAATTCAGCATTTTCTATGAAAACTCGACAGTAAATGAAACAAATGAAACAAAAACCTCTGAGACGATAATTGCAAAAGGCAGAATAGGTTTCTCGTTCTGAATTATAGAAATGCGTTTGCACAATTGGAAGTAATAGACCATCAGTAACTATATTGCCCTTTTGCACCTCTGCCAAGAAGATTATATTTTCATTAGGGTTTGATTATAGTTCATTATTGCTATTTTCCCCTTGCACTGCTGCAGGGAGTGTCAAGATGGTTTGTTCTAAATAAGTATTTGTTGTTAGGCTGGAGCTTCTCTGTAGAAATAATGCCCTTACGGTAATTCCATATCCTGGTCTGGTTGCTGGTGTGTGCAAAATAATTGTTTAAAACCAAACTTGGAGAAGCATTAAAAGGGTCAGGGACTGTCAGAGAGTGTGCGTGTGTGTCTGTGTTTGTGTTTGTGTTTGTGTTTGTGCGTATGTGTTTGTGCCTGTGTTTGTGTTCGTGTTTGGTCCACTCTCTTCAACACACTGTGAAAAGGGCTTATTTTCTGGCTTCGGTCGGTGGAGGTGTCCTACCCTTCTTGTCATTTTCTGGATATATATTTCTCTGACATACTGCATCCTCACATCACTGCAGTCCAATTTAAATCCCCCCCTTTCACCGGAGCATGACCCATGGTGATCAAAGGCATCCAGCCAGCAAGTCAGCCATGCCTGCCAGCCATGTACCCAAGGTGTTTGCCCTTCTGGGCCTGCCTCCCTCCGTTCCTCCTCCCCTCGGCCTCACTGCCTCCCTCCTTACCTACCTGCCTTCCTCCCTCCTGTGGCCCAGCAGCGTGGTCTGTGTCATAGCTTCAGCTCCCAAGGATGCAGGACTGGGCAACAGCTGGACAGGCAGACCTGGGGGCAACACCCGTGGTCAAACCTGTAGCAAGAGGGGTTTGGCTCTGTGCCCAGTCACATGGTGGTGCAAAAAGCCCCCCATACCACCTGGAGTGGTGACTCATCTCTGTCTGGTGGAGGCCTGGAGTCCATGAACTCTGGGGCTCGTATGAACGGTTTGTATGCACGAGAACACACAGCCTGCCAGACAGCCTGGTGCAGAGATGTGCTACACGCTGAGGAAAGATAGACACGTCTTACTAAGAGTGGAAATGCTGCCGGCTGTCACGATGTGAACATCATTGGGCTATGGCTACCGAGTGCAAAACATCTCGGACTTTGTGGAAAGTAAAGAACTCAACTCAAGAGAGACCCTTTCTGTTTACTTTAATTTTGCCGTCTCCACTAGACTAGTGGTATGCGGAGAGTGCAAAACAAACTTCTCAAAGAACAGAAGGTTCTGTTTATTCTTCTTCACACTATCTGCACATTGTTCCCTCCATTTCAGCACGGACACAATCAGGTCCCAATTCCCTGGATTATATTTTTTGCATGCAAGCAGGGTGGTCTGATCCTTTTTTCATAGATCACACTTAGGCATAGGCATAGATGGTATATAAAGGCATCAGGACAATGAATAACTCAGCAGACAGGTTTACTGTTATACTGTGTACTGTTATATTTTTAAGCAGTTTCTCTCCAAAATGTATACAGTCTATTCACAAAAGTTACTTTTTTCACAAATACATACCATCACCATCAAATTCTAGTCTTATTATGATTTGGAAAATTGCACTTTTCATACATGAAAAAGTGAGTTTCTCCATGTCCGCAAATTTGAATGTCCAGAAATACATTTATAGCGGCAACACTTACTTTACTTTGGTCAAACTAAAAATATTACTCTAATTATTTACTAAATATTCATGAAAATATCAAATGTGGCAATCGGCAGCAGAGTTTCAATGAGCAGTATAGTTGCAATACCTGCTCAGAGCAACAATCCATACTTTAAAATGCATCACAAAGGTAAGACATTTAGCTCCATATCGACTGTATTCCTTTTGCAGCTTGATTAAAATGCTCATATGAAAGTTGCCTGCATACTGTATGGGGCATGGTGAATGTGAAGTGCCTCTGCCCTTTACTATCGGAGTATTAGTGATAAAAAAGGACTGACCCTGGCCTCTTCATATGAAACCCTTAAAATAGAGGAGCAGCGAGAGTGGCTCTTCAACTCCTCTACAACATTGTGGAATGAACAGAGAGATAGAATGGGAGAAAGTGAGAGATGGAGACAAAGACAAATAGTGTGTCTGCGTGCCTGCCTGCCTGCATGCCTGCCTGCCTGCCTGCGTTCGTGTGTGTGTGTGTGTGTGTGTGTGTGTGTGTGTGTGTGTGTGTGTGTGTGTGTGTGTGTGTGTGTGTGTGTGTGTGTGTGTGTGTGTGTGCGTGCGCGCGCGCGTATGTGTGTGTGTGTGTGAGAGAGAGAGAGAGAGAGAGAGAGAGATTTTTTTCATCACCCAGACAGACCTCTACCTAATCTCCGGGCATTGTACCAGGAGCACTCATCTTTGCATTCATCGCCTTGCTCATTTTAATGATGGCTGCACTGAATTTCAGCTCTTAGGGGAGAGAGCGACAATGACAGAGGCAGAAATAGAAGATGTGCAGTACACGTGTGCAGACTGTATATTTTAAAGTTGGAACTCTGGACTTCTACTTATGAAACTAAAACTTTGAAGGTTCCCTTTTCTTATACTGTAGAACTATATGAACCTATAATTAGGGCCTACGTATAGTTTTCAGCAACCCATAATGCATTACCATTTCAATATCACATGTAGCCTACAATCCAGGAGAACTTATCTGATCTCGGGACAAACGTTTTTTTGTTTGTTTGTTTGTTTGTTTTTTGTTTCTTTGCTGGTACGCAAAGATACCACAAATATATTTTCCCCTGTCATTCAAAAATTATTGCAGACAACCTTTTATTTTGTTAATTTATATTGTTTTTAATGTGGTTGTCTCCTACTGTAAATGTCAGGTATTGCTTTTTTTTGGGGGGGCGGGGGTGCACACGCATAAAATTGTGGAGATGGCGAAATAATCTGACCTCAGAAAGGCCGGTTGGGCTGAGACATCACTACATTAAACCTACCTACAACTCTGGAGTGTGCAGCGCTTTTTTAACTGCTGTAAAGTTTTGCATCGCCAATATATCCTCCTCTGGTGTGCATTTTACTTCATTAACAAAGTCATTGTTGGCCTCAGTCGCCAAATTTAGTGAGACTTCTTTCTTTCATGTCGCTTCCTCCTTACCCTCTTGGCTATCTCACGGAGAGACTGTGCCATTTATAAATCCAATAGTGTTCTATATTAATTTTCCCGCGATCTACTGACATGTTCATATTGTGTAGTAATCCTGTATAATTTATTGACTTCTGGCATTTTTTCGTGTGGCCTTCACAAACTGGGGAGTTGACAAATGGTTGCCCAGTTTCAGACTTTTAAATGTCACACAAAGTTTTCACAGCCTCAGTTGACAGAGGAAATTGATAGTGAAAAAGGATGTTTGGGTAAAAGGATGCTTTTTGGCAAATGTGTGGTAACCCGACAATCTGTGTTTTGCCAAATTACACCAAGCTGAAACACCGTGCCAGCTGGGTAGAGTCATGTAAATATTATGGGCTATGTCAGTGAATTAACTAACTCTTTCAGATCCCGGTGACCTGGTTGCTATATATTTTTGAGTGCAATCATTTAAACCCCAATATGCCATTGACACCTGACACATTCTTATTGTAAATTGTTGTATTATTATTATTTCAACCATCTCAGTCAGCCCACCCTCCTTCCATCCCGCAAAAGAGGGCTGTTTAAGTCAGCAGAAAAAGAACAAAACAAACTATAGCTACAGTATGTTCTTTTTTTCAAGGATCCACCTGTGGCATATTAGAGGAAATTGCTTGGCAACACCTTCTCATCAGCAGCGCTGAGTGACACCATCCAACTTGCCAAAGTCATAGGAGTCGTTGTGCTCAGGCAGCAGATGTTGACACAAAGAGAAGCAGTTGGTCAGGTCTCGTAGGGGCCGAGAATCATCCCGCCTTCCAATTAGAATGGGTGTTTGCAGTGATTGAGCTAACAGGTTCCGACAGTTGGTAGGGAGTGAGAGAGGTAATGGGTCTGGGTTCATTACGGCCAGGCTGAACTGTTGTGGCTAAACTCCCACCACAGGAAGGCTCAACTCACCGGCTCTCACAAATGGTTATATGCTGCTTCATAACTTTATTCCTGTCTTTCTTTGCAACTTATTATTCAACACTAGCTTTGTAATGAAGTAATGGCAGCACTATACGGTGACAAAATTTTACAAAGATGATGATGGATTGTCTTTTATAAATACCAGTACATGACCAACACAAGACATGATGTCAAGGTTATATACAACCATTTCATTCATTAGTCAGTGTAGGTTTTGTTCCAAAACAAAACAAAACAAAACAACGCTTCAATATACACAGTATAACCCTATATATGAAATGCATATTTATGCCTCAAAATATGGAGCCAAACGTTCCCCTTTAATGTCATATTATGAAGTCCTGGTGGCCTAGACCGCAACCTTTCCTATGTAACTGTCACTGAAACATGATTGTCATAGTTTCTTGTGGATGTGTTGCAAAGGGTATACCTTAGCCTTTTGCGTATGATGTGACGCAAAGGGGGAACCTCTTTGGTGCATTATATTGATGCTTGGTCAAAATACAGCTCCAGGCCTTTTTATTAGAATACCATGAAAAAGTTGATTTATTTCCATAATTCCATCAATAATGCTAAACTGTCATGGATTGTAGATTCATGGCCCAGTTTTTTAACTATTCCAATCATTATTATTATTTTTTTATATATATACGTTGGCCTTCCAGCTAAAAAAAAAAACATGAATTGGGGAATTCACATTATTAGAATATTGTTATAAAATCAAATTTTTCTTCATCAAAATTCGGGTCACATTAAATCAGTTGAAATTTGGTACTTCCTACATAACATGCAATGGTCAATATTTGGTTAGGACATTCTCTGTCTTCATAATGGCCATGATGCGTTTAACATTGAAGTCAATGGCAAAACAGTGCATGGGAGTTATGGAAGCCCAGATATCCTTGATGCTTTGCTGTCAGCTGTTCTTGTTTGTTGACCTGGTGCCCCACACTTCACTCTTCAATATACCCTGTAGATTTCCATGCCACGTTTTGGTGTTAACTTAAAAGTTTAATTCTAACTCAACAGAAATAAAACCCCATTCATTTTCAATGGGGTTTCATTTCTGGTTATTTAGAATTAAACTGGTGAGTTAGCGCCAAAACGTGGCATGGAAATCTACAAGGTATATTGAAGAGTGAAGTGTGGGACACCAGGTCAGCTATACAAAAACAGCTGACGGCAAAGCATCAAGGATATCTGGCCTTCCATTACTCCCATGCACTGTTTCTGCCATTGACTTCAATGTTAAACGCATCATGGCCCTTATTATTAATAATATTAAGACAGAGAGAGTCCTAACCAAGTATTGAACATTGCATGTTGTGTAGAAAGTACCAAAGTTCAACTGATTTGATGTGCACTGATGTGAAACAAATTTTGATGAAGATAATTGTGATTTTATTACAATATTCTAATGATGCGAATTCCCCAATTCATGTTTTTTTTTAGCTGGAAGACCAAAATGTGTAAACATAAACAATTTAATGATTGGAATAGTTAAAAAACTGGGCCATGAATCTACAATCCATGACAGTTTAACATTATTGATGGAATTATGGAAATAAATCAACTTTTTCATGGTATTCTAATAAAAAGGCCTGGAGCTGTATTATGAGCTGGTCCCTGCTGTGGCCTAATGGTAGGGTACTGGGTTAGTACGCCGATGACCTGGGTTCAATTCCAGACAGGGTCATTTGCCGATCTTCCCCCCATCTCTCTCTGCCACTCATTTCTACCACAAAAGACTCGATAGACAAAATGCAATAAAGGTTATTTATTGTTGACATGGAAGACAGTGATTCTCTTTGGCGTATAGGCCCCCGGCCTGCCTTAGATTATTTTTCTGTAGAGGGGGCGCATATCCTGCCGATGTATAAGGCAGGGGCGAAGCCTACCCCCCCACCACAGGACGGGGACCGACTGGTGACGGCGGGCGATGGAAGGAGGTCAGAGCGGACCGGGACATCAGGAGCGGCGGTTGCCGGGGTGGAGGTGGGCGTCTGCATCGGCGTACTCTGGGTAGCAAAGAGCGGAAGCAGACAGAGGATATTTAAAGAAACGCACAGACATCCTATTGGCTACAGGAAGAGGCAAATGTGTGACGTAGCGGGGAAACCCCACGCAGAGAGTAGGGATTGGATAATTAATCAATGACGAGAGATATACCGTCTCGCCTTTCTGGCAGAACTTAACGCTATAGCTTACATTTCTACCACAAAAGACTCGATAGACAAAATGCAATAAAGGTTATTTATTGTTGACATGGAAGACAGTGATTCTCTTTGGCGTATAGGCCCCCGGCCTGCCTTAGATTATTTTTCTGTAGAGGGGGCGCATATCCTGCCGATGTATAAGGCAGGGGCGAAGCCTACCCCCAAAGATAGGTTGTATAATGTAAAGTAGGCTACTCACCAGGTAGGAGAACGGTCTGATCCTAAAGGATATAAGTATAAGTATACTAGCGCATTACCTGCCATGGGAAAGGCAGGGGCGAAAGCCCACCCCCAAAATGAGGGAATAAACAAGTGAGAGAGGAATATGAGCGATTACTTACCCGGGCTGAGAATGTCAAGATCTACGGAAAGAATGAGAAAGAAAGAAGTGACGACAATGACAACAATGGGAACGGCAGCGCAAACTTCTGCTCGCGGATTAGAGTAAACCCGCGCGGATAACGCAGTGCACGCTGAGGAATTAAAAGCACCAAGCCAAACCGGCTAGGGCAATAGTAATATCATACGATCGGTGAAAAAAGAAAAAATGAAAGAAAAAACATACCGGCATGGCCGAATTGGGCGACCAATTCACTCGTGAAATCTGAGTCACTGTGCTCTGGCCACCGGCTTCGTTGGCTGCTTACCGGGCCACCGGGCTTGTAGGTCACGTGGCTTAGACGACTGCGTACCGGGCCACCGGGCTTGGTGACTGCGAACCGGGCCACCGGGCTTTGGTGACTGCGTACCGGGCCACCGGGCTTTGATGACTGCTTACCGGGCAACCGGGCTTTGGCGACTGCATACCGGGCCACCGGGCTTTGGTGACTGCGTACCGGGCCACCGGGCTTTGGTGACTGCGTACCGGGCCACCGGGCTTTGATGACTGCTTACCGGGCAACCGGGCTTTGGCGACTGCATACCGGGCCACCGGGCTTTGGCGACTGCGTACTGCGGGCTTGTAGACTGCGAACTGGGACGCATTACTTAAACGGAACAGTGTTATTATTCATTTAACTACGTAGTTATGAAATCAGAGTAGGTGCGGAACTAGAGAGAAATTAGAGAGACATCAAGCATACGAGAAACAACCAAGCACGAAACAAAAGTGACTAATAGAGGAGTAAGTACGGGAGAGAGAGAGAGAGAGAGAGAGAGAGAGAGAGAGGGGAGGAAAAGCCGCCGCCACCACATATGTGGATGGCGATAGATGGATAATAGTAACGGTCAGATACGTGTGTTAGCGATAGATCTGTCATTGGGTTGAAGGGGGCCAGGATAGGCAAGAATAAAACGTGATATCGAGGTATTAGGTATAAGAGCCGGGCTGAACAATTGTTACGAATGAGAGCATTAACTGCCCCGGGAAATAACGTGGCCACGGTAGTGCGCTACCTGACGGGTCGCCGTACCTGACGTGGAGGCGATGGCGCGCTGGGCATCCAGGACTTGGTGACGGGATGGGCGGATGTAGGAAGCGTAGGCCTCCGATGACCATCTTCCCAGGAGTTTGATCGCAGACGTGGAGATGCCCCTGTGTGCGGCAGTAGTAGCCGCGCCGATCCTAAATGAGTGGGCCGTGTATTTCGTTGGTGGGAGATTGCACCGTCGCAGGACGGCAGCCAGGTGGCTGCAGAACCATTGACGGTACATTGGCGAGCCGTCGGGCAGGAGGAATAGGGGGGAAGAAGGGGACCTGTCGTGGTGAAGTTTGATAAACTCCACCATCGAGGAAAATGGACTGAAAACCCCGTGCAGCTTGGATATAGAGACGGACGTGCCGTGACGGAGAGAGTCGGATTTTGAGTGTTTCAGAAATATAGAGAAATGAGAGGGGGAGAAAGTCAGATCAGATAGAGTGAGGTCGACGGGAGGGTTAAACAGGGGAGAGGGTGAAGTGAATTCGCCACAGCGCATGAAACCATAGAAAGCGGTGAGGAAGACTGTCTCCAATAATTTATCCAGATAAGGTGAAATATAGCCGCGCCTCACTGTAGATACCAACAGGTGAAGAATAGGAAGGGTGATGGGGAGACGAGAGTCGGGGGAGGTGGGACAGGATTTAGCTATACCCTTCAGTAAAAGCTTGATGGACGGGTTAGAGAAAAAACTCAGAGTGTCAGGTTTGTTAATCCTAGCGTAGAATTGGACACCGGCTATTAATTTGTGGATATAGGCGGGTTGGAGATGGCGAGTGTCGAAGCAAAAGACTATAAAGGCGCAAATAGTGGAGACCTGCGCCGGGAGGGGGCAGAGGAGATAGGCGCTGCAAAACGTAGTGAACATGGACCAAGCAGACGCATAACACTTGAGCGTCGATTTAGCGAGACTCTTTGCCATGTAGCCCCGTGCTGACGCGGACAGAGACGAGAGGGGGGGACCTAATACAGGACGAGTTCCGAGAAACTCGGGCAGCGGAGAGGGGTCGAGCTGGCCGATGGGCATAGTCTGTGGAATTCCTGCAAATGAAAGCGAGAGAGAGCGTCAGCTAGAACATTAGAATGGCCAGGGACATGAGCAGCTGAAATTACAAAATTGCCCATAACAGATTGCCAGGTTAA
This sequence comes from Engraulis encrasicolus, assembly GCF_034702125.1. Classification (NCBI taxonomy): domain Eukaryota; kingdom Metazoa; phylum Chordata; class Actinopteri; order Clupeiformes; family Engraulidae; genus Engraulis; species Engraulis encrasicolus. The sequence goes on along the minus strand of NC_085866.1, from coordinate 39,212,867 downwards.
ACGCCTCACTAGCGCCATCAGTTTGGGGCATTTAGACCGTCCTTTGTTGATAATTGCCACTACGGCTGCGTTGTCGCAGTAAAACACGATGCGCTTTCTGCACCAACTGGACCCCCAGAGGACGCACGCGACGACGATGGGATACATTTCGAAGAGCGCAGAGGACTCGGACTCGTCGGCGAACTCGAGGAAATCCTCCGGCCAACTGTCGGCGAACCACTCCCCCTTGTGGAATCCACCGAAACCGACCGATGGGGCAGCATCGGTGAATAGCCCAAGGGAGGAGGACGACTCGGTGGAATCGTTGTAAAAGAAAGAGATGCCATTCCAATTTCCTAGAAGTTTCAGCCAGAAGCGCAAATCTGAGTGGCATCCCTGGTCTAGCGCGACGAAGTCTGATAATTCCGGGACGGAGTGGGCCAGATCTAGGATACGGGAGATAAACGAACGGCCTTGCGATGGCGAAATTGAGGTGGCCGAGGAGGGAGAGGAGATCTCGTTTTGTCATGAATGAGTCGGCGGGTAGCGCGGCGCACATATCGCAAATACGAGAAAGCTTTTCTTGGGGGAGAGAAGCTTTCATGGCGACGGAATCAAGCATGATGCCTAGGAACTCTAGGGATGTGCATGGCCCCAGTGTCTTCTCGGGTGACAGTGGGACCCCGACTTCGAGAAACACCGAGCGCAAGGTGTCTAGGACCGTGGAATTAGGTTTTGAGGGAAAATCGATAAGGAGGAAGTCATCGAGGAGATGGAGGACGAACGGCAGTTTGCATACGTTCAACAAAATCCAACACAGTGCTTCGGAGAGATTGTTGAAGATACGTGGACTGCTGCGGCACCCGAAGGTGAGTCTGACGGCGAAATAGAAAGCGGACTGCCATTTTACGCAGAAGAGCGGCCAATCGGAGGGGTGGATGGGCATTGTTTTGAACGCATCGGTGATGTCTGCCTTCGCTAGGTGCGCGCCCCTCCCCGCTACTTTGATAAGCTTAATAGCGTGGTCAACCGTGGCGTAGTGCTGGGAAAACGGTTCGAGGGGGATGATCTCGTTAACGCTAGCCCGGGACTCAGAGTGTGGGGATGACATGTCGAAAATTAACCTTTTCTTCCCTGAATATTTGCGAGTGGCTACTCCTAGGGAATTAACGCGGAAAGGAGCAAACGGGGGAGCTGAGAATGGGCCGACCACATAACCTTTATTCACTTCTTTGGACAGGAGCTCAGTTACAATGTCGGGTTCCAATGTTCGCGCCACATAGGAGGTGGTCAGTGGGGAGGAGACACCCACGCGGAACCCTTGGGATAAGCCCGTCAGGAGATAATCAGTAAAAGTGGAGTCGGGGTGAGAGGCGAGAGAGAGAGGGGACAGATATGGGGGTAGAGGGGTGAGTTTTCAGAATTTTTTGAAAGAATCCCGTCGAAGGCCGACCCGGCGGGGGCAGACACTCCTCGGGTGTGGGTCCCTGCAAAAGCTGCAAACATGAGAATATAGACAATTAGTGTGGGTACAGACAGCTTCGTTAAAGTTATTGCAGAGAGGTTGGCCGTTGAAGTAGGAGATGGGACGACCCAGCCTGTCTTTAGTCGGCCTTACGGGCTTTGGAGACCGGGCATCGTTGGTAGAGGATTTTGTGGTGGCTGGTTTGGGCGTGGTGGCACGGCCCGCGGGGATGCTAAAAACCGTTCTGGGGCACAGATCCGCCGAGTGGCCGTGCGATGAACAGATGTTGCAAGCCAGGATGCGTTGGCCGCTGAAATGGCGGATAAGCAGCTCTGTGTCCACGACTGACCAGTCCAGGCGCAGGTTGAACAAGCCAACGTACGAGGCTGCTTTGGCCGCGAAGGACTTGTGGTACTCGTAGAACAAGGTTCCGCCGTACCGGAGATGATCTGCGAGCATGGCCAGATAGCTATATAGCTCAGCGCGGAGCTCCGGGTACGCGCCACAGAGGACATCGCGAAACACTCCAAATGCCACCACGAATTCTCCAAACGACAGGTTCTTCAGTAAACGTGGGTCTGATGTTTTTAGGATGACGGAGACGTCGCCGCAGTTGACCAGCTGGCGGTCGATGGGAGAGGCGGGCAGCAGCAGGGAGGCGAGGTTAATGTCCTTACCGTTTAGAATGTTGGCGCGTACCGCCGGCGAAATGGACGCGGCGGCCTGCGCAATGAAGCTTCTTCCTTGGAGAGGCGCGGGCTGAGCTGATGCCAGGGAAAAAGCCGGTGTAAGAACCGGGGCGGCGACGGGTGGCGCTGCACGAGAAGGGGGTGGATGAAGGAGGGGAGGGAGTGGAAGGGGCAAGGGGGAAAGGAGTGGTGTTGAAACGTCCGCGGCAGCGGTACTCGTTGTGGCAGGGGGTTGGTCGCCACGTACTTCGAGGGATTTGAGCCTTGAATCGAAGCCTTGTATGGTGCTGTTGATGGATTGAAGAGCCTCGAAGATGGATTTATCGGCGACGGCCGGCTGAGCGGCGCGCTGGGCAGCCAGGGCAGCCGCGGCTGGGCGGCCTCTACCCCTGGGTTGGGCGGTGTGCTTTGCCTTGGTCTTCCTCTTCCCTGACTGCCGTGGATTTGGGTTGGCCTGCGAGGCGGGGCCTGCGGAGGCAGCGGGGTTGGTCACGGGATCGACGACGGGGATGCCAGCCGCTTCCGGGTTTCCCAAGGCAGAGTTGGCGAGGCTGACGATTTCAGCCCTACTGAGGCCATCTTCGGGTTGGATACCAGCCGCGGTGAGGGCCGCCGAGATGTTTTCGGACGGCAGAGAGGACCAGCCAGTTTCAGGGCGCACTAGGCGGGCACTCTTCCGAAGTGCCGGCTGGGATGGAGGCACGAAGTCGTCTTCGTGCTGAGACGACGACTCGTCGTCTCGAGGTGAGTCTGCGCCGCCTGACATGAGGGCAAGCGGCGGATGGAGTTGGAAGTTTGCTTTTAAGAGGGTTGCGAGCTAGAACAGACGTCTGCATCGGCGTACTCTGGGTAGCAAAGAGCGGAAGCAGACAGAGGATATTTAAAGAAACGCACAGACATCCTATTGGCTACAGGAAGAGGCAAATGTGTGACGTAGCGGGGAAACCCCACGCAGAGAGTAGGGATTGGATAATTAATCAATGACGAGAGATATACCGTCTCGCCTTTCTGGCAGAACTTAACGCTATAGCTTACATTTCTTGTCGCCTCTTATACTGTCCTATCGAAATAAAGGTAAACATGCCCCTAAAAATATATATTTTTTTAAAACTATGACGTACATTCAGTCTGATGTTTTTAAACATTGTGTTGTGTTCAAAAACATTTTTTAGACCTTTACTAAAATAATAAAACATATTTTTTTTGTGTTGAAATGATTGTGATTGAAGATTCGATTAAGCCTCATTCCAGGACAATAAAGAAAAGTATGTTTTTTACACCTTGAACTTGAAAACGGGTCAAAAATTACCGGAACACGAACACAACAGAAGGGTTAAAAGTATTTTCAAAAGGATTCATAATAATATTTGATTGATCTGTCTGTGTGATTCTGAAAGTAAATAGCCCATTAGGGAAATTCCGAATTCTCTAACTCCCCAAAGCCTGTAATCATATCTACAAAAAGCACAGCACTCTCTTGCTCCCTTGCATTGTGTTCAAAAGCTGCATACACCTGGTGTTTGGGTCAATTTTGACCCGTGATAGAAAAACTCAGCCATAAAATACCTAAAAACACTAGTTCTGTCAGATTCACTCTAGTCAAAAATGAGACGGGAAACAGAGATATATTTCAGAAGCTTTATTTCTGAATGCATACATTTGTGTTTGGGGGTATGGCTCTGTTTGGAGGAAGTTCCATGGCTTCTCCATGAGCTCCAAGGAAGCCAATACAGGGAACAGCAGCATCCTCCAGGTGGAGTGCCTTCCATTTAGCTGGAAAGGCCAAATACCCCCTAGAACAGAGCAAGCAACAACAACAACATGCCATTGTTTGGCAATGATTAGTCTGGTGGAGCAGCAGAGGTGGTGGGAGCAAAACAAGCAGCAAAAAGCAATGACAGGAAAACAAATTCGGTAGTTTAAATAAAGCGCGCCAAAGGTCAACATCCAATTGCGAGCAGCAGCTGATTAGTGGAGAGTTGTATGGGTTGGGTCGGCGTGAGCCAATAGGCAAAAGGACGCGTTGACTACGTGGTCTGCCAGAACTATCGCAGGTTGCTCGATTTCTCATCAAAATATTGTTTTTCATCTCATAGCTAATTTGGTATGCATTCATGGAAAATTCAATGAAAAACTGTTTTATTTATTCATCTTTTTGACTTTACAGGTCTTTTATCTTACATACCAAAACTATCAAAACCTGTATAAATTCACTATCTATTATTCCTAAAGTGATACAATTAGTGGTTATGTTGTCCATGTGTTACAGCTGATATGGGAGGACAACAACCCCAAAATCTTTTTCTCTAATATCAGAAAATATCATCAATAGTGACACTTGTGGTGATTGGGTCCAAACCCAAAGAGATTTATAGCAGGATAAAGACAAAATGTCAATTTAATTGGCTTTTCAGTGCATAACATGAATGTCTAAATATGTTGACTGCATGTTTTTCAATATTTCTATGATTTTAGTGTGGTAAATATAGGAAGTAACAATTCTGTCAGAGTCACAGATATTCCGCCAATCTAATGCAAAGAAATGGGAAATGAACACCTCAATGAACATGAAAAAACCATACTATTAATTTTAATCCACTATGCTATGAACTTGGACCATTATCCCATTACCACATCAACTTTATGGAAAGTGTAAGACCAGTTACATGTTTGGGTGCCATTATGGATTTTTGATATGTTTTTTTGGACAAAATAATGTGCAAAAAATTATTTTGCAAAAAATGTGCAAAATGCAAAATGGATTCCCTGACCATGAACACATATTGGTAGACACCAGAAGTACAGCTGTACTCCTTTCACAACAGGAGACAGGAGATGAGGTATCTTGGCGGCCATCTTAGATTTGCATGATGAAAAAGCTGGCTAATAAATTGTAAGGCAAGAAATACATTTTCCTCACTATGAATTACCAAACTGAGGACAAAGGGCAACCAACAGCTTTTCAGAACGGCATACCAAAAAATGACCCGAACACAACAGAAGGGTTAAACAAGCCAAGAGGTAACCACACTTTTTTTCTTCTGTGCAGTTTGTACAGTGACTGACTGACCGCAGATGTATTTGTTGTCAGCTTTAGCTGCTTAAATGTTTCATGTGCAACTTCCAACATCCCAGAATCCAAAATTTGACCCAAAAAACTGTGCCGACTGCTGTTGTAAACATACAGTACGTGTGCAGTACAGTCAGAGGGGCTAGAGTCATTAACCAGCGCAATTATAGAGGAAGGTCGGGTAGGCGTGAGGGAAGGTTAGACTAACACCTTCTGACAGAGAATAAGGGACTATGACAGCACGGATGTGTTAATTCCCACATGACAGGATTTCATGATATGGCAAATTCATTTTGCTGAGCTCAAACTGACAGCGGAGGTAGAGGAAGCAACAGATGGTTAATGAATAATATTAGCCATTTTACATGTCAGTGCTAAAAATGACTATCCAGCTTGGATTGTAATTTGTCATGCAGACAATTTCCTATTCCGTTTTAGTGTTTCTTTTTGAGGTTTTATACATATTATATAACCCAGAGATTCCTTTGCAATCCTCTAACCATTTATAGCCCTGGCAATATACAGGGCTAGGGCAATATGCATAGCCATTGTTAAGAACCCAAAAAAGAGGAATTAAAGTATTTTTTATAGGCCTACACATTTTCTAAAATGATGGGTTTATCGGTTTCCATCTCCACACACCAACAATAATTTTGGGAAATTGTGCAGTGCAGTGATGCTCAACAGTTTGCACCATTTGAGACCAGAAGCTTAAAATACACACAGAAACATGTATAAAACAGCTCTGTCTTTACACCAATGTCAAGACATGTAAAGTCTTCAGTGTTCATAATGTGAAGCACTATCCTCACAATCTACTATTCTTTTGTCTCTATTGCAAGTTGATGACAGAGTGGCATGCACACATTTCCATTCCATTGTGGCATTTTGGCTGCTCGAACGGTCAATTGTGAGACTGTAAATGTCCTCCTTGCACAAATGTATCAAAAATAGACATTCACAAGAGTAGCAAGTAGTACTCTCTTGTCAGTTGCTAGCCTGATAAGAACTTTTAAAGATGCTTGGTTAATAACTGGCTATTTCACTAGAGATTATTCCGATTAACTTGAGAACAATTTTGAAGCATTTCCATGCAATGCTCAAAGTTCCTAAGCTTTCACAAAAAAATACTCAAGATTGCACAAGTCATTGCATGGTAAAAACAGTATTAACCAGGAATAGTTAATCTACTTTAATATGTACAGTAATATATGGGATGGTACAGTCATGAATGATGTGTGGCTTGTTACATCACAGCTAAACATGAGTAAAGCCAGTTCCACATGGCTCTCACCCAAGAGACTTCTAGCAGATGTTCTACTGTGTATTGTGACATGTCTTCAACTCATAATGAAAATCCAGCCTGGCTTGGAATCACTTGAGTGGCTGAAGGCATCTGTGTTGATGGCCAGAGGAAGGGCCGATAGCATAATATCCATTACTGTAATACTGTAGGAAAGGTCAAGCAACATTGTCTTAATGCCCTTTATTGCATGTGCCTGTACCACACACATGACCGGCAAATACAGTGCCATCATGCAAGGAAATGTACATTGTTAATATGATTTATGACAATAAACATCTGAAAATGGGCTAGACTAGGATCTAGCCTGGTTCTCAACGATGGTGCGTGTGTGTAGCTCCGGAGACCCCTGGTGGAGTGGAGCTACACACACTACCGTCTGGTAGCGCTGCCATTAACATGTTCTTCTTGAGTAGAAAATAAACTGAGCATTTATTGCTTAAATATCAACGGCAGCTCGCATTGATTCTAGAATATATTGACTCTTTAGAAATGAACTGAAAACGTTGCTGGACGAATTTGTTGGTGGTGAGTTGCAAAAAAAAAGGCACCATTTATTTTATTACTCGAGAAGAGCATGCTCATGGCAGTGCTACCAGTCGGTATGTTGTGTACACACACGCACCGCCAGTGAGAACCAGGCTAAGATGGATCTGGGTGGTTGGTTTAATGTAGTCAGTTGTCAGTTGTATGTATTTTTGATCTAGGTCATTGGGTATTCCCTCAGTGTGTGGCAGCAAACTGCCACCGGTTACTCATAATGTATCATGTGGAGACATCAGGGCCACTGACCGCATTGGCTGGGCCCAGGACAAAGTCCTCGGAAAGGCCCTCCCTCACTCAATAAATAAAATGTAATGGGGACCCATATGACCCCAAATGTATATTTATGCCCAAGTCTTATATGGAGCCATGAGTTCCCTTTTAGTGTCACATTATGAAGCAAAGGTCCAGGTGGCCTAGACCTCAACCTTTCCCTAAGCTTAACTGTCACTGCTTGTCATAGTTCCTTCGTGATGCAATGTTTCATCATGATGTGATGCAAAGTTTGAACTTTCGCTGTAATTATATTAATGCTTTGTCAAAACATAACGAGTTGGGTGTGAGACTGTGAGATACTCAAACGGATATATTTCTAAAGGTATTTTCAAAAGGGTTTTTAGTCATATACTGTATCTGCTTGATCTGTCCTTGTGATTCTGAAAAGAAATATCCCATTAAAAATGTGGTTGGTTTAATGTAGTCAGATGCCATTTGTATGTATTTTTGATCTCTAAGTCATTGGGTATTCCCATGGTGTGTGGCAGCAAACTGCCACCGGTTACTCATAATGCATCATGTGGAGACATCAGGGCCACTGACAGCGTTGGCTGGGCTCGGGACAAAGTCATCGGAAAGGCCCTCCCTCACTCAATAAATAAAATGTAATGGGGACCCAAATCCTGAACCCACCAGCCCCCAGCCCCCAGCCCAGATCTGGGACAAGTCAGCCCCCATCAGCTTTCCTGGAAGGCGTCAGTCATCCCAGTATGCAGAGCATCTCGCCCCTGCGTTTCATCTTAGCCCATTTAGTCCATGAGCCAGACCACCGATCGCAATCGAAAGGGTGGGCAAAGTCTTGTTGGTATTTTAGTATTGCTATATATGTCCAGTTTATGAATTGGTATGATAACCTTTGCAGAACAGTAGCTTTATCATATTTATCATGCATTTCTTATTTGAACCATTTTACACTAAAAACGCCTGGGCTAATTTGCTAATATCTTGATAAATTGAACATAAAAATGACTTTGAGATAAATATATTTATAGGAAAAGATGTTATACAAAGTTCTTGGATAGTTCAAAGGGCACGTTACACATATTTCCCACTTAATTTAGTTCAGGCCCCCATTTTCACTGACTTTTCATTTAAAATGAGGGTTTATTTCTCAAGAGTGAAAATACTGGAAGATTGGGTAAAAAAAATAAATCGTCTATGCCTCACCACACAATTTTCCCAGTACATTACAATACAGGTGGGTTTTGTATTACACGTTTCCTTAATAGTTATGTTTCATTATCCAAACAAAGTGTAATGTACTTAAATGTAAACTAATTTACAGACACACTCGAATTTGACATGTAGACAACGACCTATTTGATGAAGCAGAGACTACACTTTTTACATCGACTAAGGGTGTTTGGAGAGGATAAAGTAGGCCTAACTTTTTGTACCACGCTGTTGTTGAGAGTGTACTACACTATACAATCCAGTGGCATGCACAGACATTTTTGGGGGTAGTTGCTCAAGGTGGGGGCGGGGGGCGTGTGGAACTTCCAGTTGCCTTGCTAGGTTAGAGCAGGAGTGGGGAGCCGTTTTCATTCGTGGGCCACTTCAAATTTTACAAAAGGTTGCACTATGAACACAGATCAGGATTTCCCCTTGCAGTTTAGGCTTCACAACAGACCCCACCTCCACTAGGTCCCCTGAAAACAACTTAAGTGTATTGCAAATAAAATTTCTAAGAGTTCTTTACAAGCATGTCAAATTCCATTTGAAACGGCATAAGATTAAAATTACATCAGGGGCCGTAAACGGCCCTTGAGACATAAGTTAGATTCCCCACCCTTGTATTATAAACTATATTATATCAGGGGGAATTGTCACATGCTTTTGATCTCAAGAATTTCGACCGTAGATGATCATGCCAATATGGAACACATTGTGACAAAAAGGGCCTTTTTTCGTCCAATACTGCGAAGGGGCAGGTGCTTTAGCACCACCAAGTCCGTTCCTATATCTGTGCATGCCTATGATACAATCACTTGGGTTTGGAAATCTAACCATACAAGTAATGTCCCAAATCAACAGACTGACCCGCTCTGCACTGAAAGTAGTGGGGGTGAGGGATCACCCCACCTTCAAAGCAACATACTGTATGAAGAGTCCAGAGAGCAGGCCAGTAACAGGGAATAACAGATTACATGTTTCACGATTATTAACAATCAAAAAATTGAAGAGTTGCATTCTCTTACAGTTACTGCTTCAGTGTCTGGTAATGAAAGTACATTTACTATGTGAAAATAAGTGGTGGTTTCTAGATTCATATGTTGTGCTATTCTCAAATTTTGATCATTCCACACATAACCCAGAGAAAACACATAATGTGCATGCGTGTTGGTGTGGCAGCGGCTGGGCGTCTGTGCCTGACAGATGGAGTTGACTCTATGAGCTTTATCTGCTTGCATTTGTCTCCTTCTGCTCAAATATCTACCTTCATCTGGCTGTCCCTGCTGGTAACTCTTATAATGTCGTCTTCGGCTGAGTTTCCCAAAAACACCTAGTCTCTTACTGCAGCTGGGGTTGCCGGCGACCCTATTCACTTGCTGAAAATGTTTAACTACATCATAACAACATTGTTATGAAATTACAGAGAGCCATAGTGCTGCTCTAAGGGGTTAAGCAGTAAGTAGTACTTAAGTATGAGGCACCCTTTAGACAATATCAGGGATAGACATCAATTCAAGTTTATAAAATACCTTTTCTTGTACATGCATGCTTAAACATAACACATGTGTGAGGAAAAGGCCTATACACTTTTAGTGGTGATGTGTATATTCCTGATATACTGACAAGGGGCCACCTCATACTTGTGTACTTTACCTGTACCTCATACATGTGTAATTTGTAGTTTCCAAAGTAGTTATTAAAATGGGTGATTTTATTTTTACTCAAATTACAATTTGGCCCAAGTATTTTACTTACATCTACCTTGAGTACTGAGGAATGCAAAATTAATAAATAAAGGGGAAAATCTGTCAGACATGAAGGGACATTGTGTGTTATTACCATTTACCATAAATTATCTATTTTGGACTAATCTATTGGATTACTATTTAGGGCCCGCCGGTCCCATACCATCAGTCCGACAGCCCACAGAGAGTTGTAAGCGACTGGCTGAGAATAGTAGAGCACACACCAGGGACTAGATCTGAGGGAGTAGCAACACAGCCTGAAAACAGTTTTTTAGAAGATATACAAGACTTATTATTTATTAACAAAATTTATTCATGAATGTAATCTCACAACAGGGAATTAAATGAAATCCACCAGACTATTTCCTTTGGTAGGCTTCCCAGCCTTTGAAATTGAAGGTCCCAGACCCAAACACAATGAAATCCAGACCCCTAAATTCAGAGTAATGGGCTATTGTATCAATGAGCTGACCCTAGGCCTGCAACTTTGCCACACCAGGGCACACAGAATTTTGTTGTCACGATCGCCAGGTTATTGGAAGATGACTTGTGTAGAGATAGGCAGAGGTCATGAAGGGTGCTATTTAAGGAAAGCAATAGAAAGACAAACTGAAAGTAACTAACTTTTACTCAAATTACATCTTTTTGGTATTTTTTTAAACTTTTACTCAAGTAGATTTTTAAAGAGGTAATTTTACTTCTACTTTGAGTAGAATTTGAACCAAGTAATGGTATTTTACTATTTTTACTTAATTACATTTTTTAGTATTCTTTCCACCTCTGATAGCCTCCTACTGCAAATGGGCCTGGCGACAGGCCAATTCACTCTTGGCTGAAAACGCTCAACTACATTATAACAACATTGCTAACAATGCAGGAAGTCTTAGGTCACCGATTAAGACTTGGCCATTACCATTTGTTGACAATAAGGTTATAACAGAGGGACTGCGTTACGACGTTAAAGCCAGCCGGCCGGGGTGCACCACATGACAACCGGGGTACACTACATGACAGTTTTCTTGAACTACTTTATACCCAGTGCGAGTACCACCAGGTTATTTGATAGGGAATATCTTAACATGAAATACAGATTTTCTAATATAAGGGGGAAGAGGCTAGGGCTACAATAGAAAAATAATGTAAAGTAAATGCAAAAAATAATCATACAAACACAAAAGGACAGTGCAGGCCGTGGAGCTCACGATGAGATCAGAGCTCTTTCAAGCAGTTTTTCATAAGCTGGGGACAGGACTTGGAGCTGTCCATGGATGTATTCATGAAGCATTTAGGTGCCAACTCTACATAACATCGACAAATACGTAGAACATAAATACAACCCGCTACCAGCTTTTCTGCACTCAGCATGGAGAGTGTGAATCAAGCCAACTTCCACCATGTGAGGACTGCCTCCTCATGCATGCTATGTTTGCCAACTATCAGGCTGGCATCTTGAGAGCAAGTCTTCAGCAGCATCCACAAATCCCAACCCACTTTGAACCATGGCTGGGCCAACTATGAAAATGACCAGCTCACTATGGATGCGGCAATCTCCAGCCCCTGAGGCAGTGCTACAACTGATGTCTTGCAAGTGCAACCTTCAATGTAAACTGCCGGATTACCGATGTCTGAGAAGTAGCTCAAAATGCACAACCCTCTAAAAACTTCAGACATGCGTATATCAGCATGAAGAGGATAATCATGGTGACATATTTCCAGATGCTTACTGGACTCAGTCAGATCTTGAGGACTGAAATAATGCTCTTTAGTTTATTTTAATATGGTTAATATGTATTTGTTCATGGTGTTTGTTCATGTTATTCTTGCTGTTGCAGTTTAATTTAAACAAGAAAACGATTTCGTGTTGTCATTTTTATCACATTTTGTCATTCACATATTGCTTAGGTGATTCTATTAGGTCTATTGGTATGGTCTAACAACCGTTTTAGGGTCTTGATTGAAGGGAAAGCATCCCTGAGGGAATGTAAGCACCCTGTGTGGTCAAAAAACTGCATAATAACAAAGAACAACAACACAGTTTTCACATTTCCGTTTTACTGGTCCACCATTTCAATGCACGATCTTTCACTAACTACCTCTTTGCAATGGTTATCATGCCATATTAATGTACAGTATATGGTTATCACATGTCAGTATGTGTTTGTTCATTATGTTTTTGGTGTTTTGCTGTTGAGGGAAAAGTAAAAAAAGAAAAAGAAAAAAACGGATATCATATGTTATCCTTTTTATCGCATTTTGTCATTCACATATTGCTGAGGTGATTCTATTAGGCCTATTAGTGTGCTCTAACAACCCCTCTAGGGTCTTAATAGAAGGGGAAGCATTCCTGAGGTAATTCAAGTACCCTGTGTGGTCAATTAACTACACAATAGCAAAGAACCACAATACCGATTTTCACATTTCCATTTTACTGGTCCACCATTTCAACACATGATAACTACCAAAAAGCTACCTGTTTGCAACGGTTATCATGCCAAACTGTTTACTTGAGATGTCCAAGAAGTCAAAAAAACAGATTAGAACTTGCCCACCCGTTCGATTGCGAGAGGTCAATATTTGGGTCCTGGCTCAAGGCCTAATTGGGCATCTTGCTGCATACATCAATTCTTTGATGAAGACCTTCAAAAGGAACCAATCCCTCTACTCTTGATAACTTAAACTACATATTATTATTTTCCACAGCTGTGATCCATTTTGCTTCCAATCGGATAGGGGAGAGAGAGTGACATGGAAGCATAATCATTGAAAGGTATCATTGACAGCCATTTCCTGTCTGTTCTTCGGAATAATAAAGGCACAAAAGCCCTGAAAAAATACATTTTTAGAAATATATAAAAACCATACATACATTTCTGTGTAACCAATGCCTCAGTCAGTTTACCTGACTCTTGCCCTCTGGTATGCCGTTCCGCTTACCGTGCGGCAGGGAATGGAACGCCCTCGCGTGTAGTTGCTGAACGCAGCCAGATGATGAAAATCAGGTTATCTGTCAGTGGCTGTAAACTCAATATCACTGTGCCAGTAGGAGGCATACACTGTACACATAACCCTGTTCATTTTGTAGTCATTTTGAGTTTGCTCCTAAAGAGAATCCTATACATAATGCATTCCTCTAGGACATGAGCAGGTCCTTTTCGTGTTACAGAGACTCATGCATTAATTATGACTGACTGAGGTACAATTCGGAACATCAATAAGTCCTTAACACACTTATTACTTTTTCAGTTGCACAAACTTGCTGTAAAATGTAAATATGAGTCTTCACATGGTTGCTTTCAAATATTCATCACATGTTCGAGCAGTCCTTCTTCATACACAAGCCTGCAATAAAAGTAAACATCTTTATGTAGCATGCCATTGCATAGACACATTTATCTTCATCATGTCTGTGACTTTTAAATGTTGCTGCATTGCAGACCATGTTTTCCTGCATTCCTATAAAGGCTGTGGGCTACATAATGAAGAGTAAGCAGCTTATGACCTAATACACAGAGCCAGACTTTCCGTTAGGCAAACCTAGGCAATTGCCTAGGGCCCCGACCAAATCTGTCCTTCATAGGGTCCCCAATTGTCACACCAGTCGCGTTAAACACACACAAAAAAATAGGTTGATCTTAATTTGTCACTTCTGTAAAGTAATTGAAGATCTATATTAGACAAAACACTATCGAACCAACCAGAATTTTCTGTCTAAATAATAACTTTTGAGAGCCCCATGCTATATGTCGCCAAGGGCCCCAAAATGGTTAGATCCGCCCCTGGCAGTACAGTACAGTGTGTAATACTCCTGTGAGAGAAGCAAGCCATTCCAGCATTCACTGTAACACCAGGGAATGCCCGAGAGGATATATCCACTTCGCTAGACTCAGCCCTCTAAATCACCTCAACTCTAAACAGAGCAAAGCCAGTGTAATGTCAGAGTCTTTTGACCGGCTGCTCTTCACTGTAAGTATGATATGAGAGGTTAATCTGAACATCTGTTCACAGATAAAGGCAGAGAGGGCACAGTGAGCTTTGCCTATCATATTGCAAAGTATTATGCAGTGTTATTTAGTACCAAAGAGTGAGATCAACTGGAAGAGTGCTCAATTTGACTCTCTGAGTGTTGAATTGACACTACAAGATTGATTTATTATTCATCCACCTCAAAGGTGAAACGAAAGGACATTAAAAAGCTGGAGCCCTGTCTGCACTTTACAGGCATGTCAAGGTTAGAGGCATGGTGCACTCCTGTCAGACCTGTCAGAGAGAGAGAGAGGGAGAGACACCTTTGAACTTTGTTGCCCTTTCAAAATCAATAGGACATCCATTCTCAATTTAAAAGAACAGCCTCAACACTACAATGAATAGAGTATGATTATAATGAATGAATGGAGAATGAAAAATAAAACCTTTACTTGTTTGTCACATTCTTCTCGGTAGCGTGACTTTTACAGCTCACTGCTTTCTCTCCTCCATGGTGGCTTGGTGCTGCTGGGATGCACTGTTACTGTGGGTCTTGTTCCTACTCTACCTCATTGCTGTGGCATGATGGTTCGCTATGTTGCTACATCCTGTGCACAGCTGACTGAGTTGCTCTCCGCTACACTTGATTGATTTGACACACCTGAATTAGCCCCTCAAGGGCTTTGGAGCAAGACAGAAGAAAGCGAGGAAAGAAAGAAAAAAAGTCTTCCTCCAGATCCAGACGATGAAGAATTGGACACGGAGGGAACGCTCCTGGATTCATTCACTCACAAACAAGCACAAATCAACCAAATCAGTTTAATTAGGAGAGTGACACTGTTGAGCAGCTGCAGGATACACAGTCACTGGGGTGAGGAACAGGTCTGTCAAAAACAGCCTCTTTGCCATATCCCTTTCATGAACATATAAGACCAATTATGGGTTAGTATAAGGCCATTCACATTTATGGGATCTGTTTTACTTATAATGATCTGCTGGAAATGACTTAATTTCCTAAATGGAGTATTCACTGACACTGGAATTGCACCAACAGTACAGACAGATACGATGCACTGGATAAATATAGGCTCTTTTCCATTGCCGATTTTCTGGTAGGCCTACAGGTCGACACAACGTGACACGTCTGCCACTTTTTGCTTTTTGATTGAGCTGTGTCGTGCTCAATTGAAAAGCAAAAAGTGGCGGCTGAGTCGCGCTGTATCAAGCTGTAGGCCTACCAGAAAACTGGCATTAGAAAAGAGTCTTATGTGTATGTGGTAACACTTTATTTTAGGGATACATCGGTAACACTTTATTTTAGGGATACATCTATAAGCACTAATACATACAATGTTAAAGCCTGCATAAGTAACTTGTAAGGCATGTACTAAGCAAATGCTAAGGCCTACTAGGTCCTTACTAAGGATACATTGGTAATAAATCCCTTATTATGCATGAACAAGATATTTGCGAATACATGCCTAACAAATGTTTGATTTTGCTTTGTACATGCCTTACAAGTTGTATGTATTAGTACTAATAGATGTATCAGTAACACTTTATTTTAGGGATACATCTATTAGCACTAATACATACAATATTAATGCCTGTGTAAGTAACTTGTAAGGCATGTACTAAGCACAATAAGACAGTTGTTAGACATTTATTCGTAAATGTCTTGTTCATGCACAATAAGGGATTCATTACCAATATAACCTTAGTAAGGACCTAGTAGACCTAGATTTCTATTTATGGGTAAGCAGTAAGGGCCAGAATACAATGTGTATAAGCTCCTAGTACACTGTGTGAACAAACCCTGAACAGTGTGAAAACAGATGTGGAATAAGGGTCCCTATTCTAAAGTGATGCATTGCTCAGCCCAGATGGCTTAGGCCCCCGCACTCCCTAGAGCCCCCACCCTACCCAGCGCCTCTTGCCCCCCGCCAGCAAATGTAAGAATTACTTATAATCTAAATTGATCTAATTAGATGTGTAGAACTTACTTATTCCTCTCAGTGTCCAAGTGAGTGATAGGAAGCTTTATATAGCAAGGATTAGACATACACTTCTCAGCGACGGTGGGGTGGTGAGATGTCATTTTGCAGTGCAGTGCATGATGGGTACGCCCTTAGTCAGAAATGCAATGCATGGCCAATGCAGCAATGATAATATTTCTGTTGTTACGTACATGGCGAATTGTTTGGATAGCAACTAAATTGCAAAAGCGAGGGGAGGAGCTAAGGACGTAGCTAGGCTCAGAGCTGGGTCTGTTGGCCTAGATTGCGTACCCATCATGCACTGCACTTCTTGAAGCTAATGTTCTCAAACATTAACTTAATTATCACAAAAGAATAGTTTAGTTTCGCTTAAAAACTATTATTCCAATGTTCTGCATTTATTTGGGGTTTTTTTTTTACAATTAAAACGCAGTGTTACATAAAACAACTGCATCTCACCAACCCACCGCCATTGACAAGTGTATGTTCAATCCTTGTTATATAAAGGCTCCTGTTACCTTACCTATATTGGTTTGAACAAGAGAAAACTGGATGACTCAGCTGATTACATATAAATTACTTAATGTACCCTTACACTTTGCTGATCGGGGGGGGCTAAGTAGTGCGGGCCTGGGTGGGGTGGGGGCCCTAGGTAATGAGGGGGACTTTGGTAGTGCGGGGGCCCTAAGCCATCTGGGCTGAGCAATGCATCACTTTAGAATAGGGACCCTTATTCCACATCTGTTTTCACACTGTTCAGGGTTTGTTCACACAGTGTGTCAGGAGATTATACACATTGTATTCTGCAATTTATTACTTACTAATAAACAGAAATACAGGCTTACTGGTCCTTACTAAGGTTGTATTAGTAATAAATCCCTAATTGGGCACGAACAAGACATTTGTGAATACATGCTTAACAACTGTCTTATTTTGCTTAGTACGTGCCTTACAAGTTACTTACACAGGCATTAATATTGTATATATTAGTGCTAATAGATGTATCCCTAAAATAAAGTGTTACCGACCTTATTTACTAGAAGTGTTACCATAAGGTCTCACAGGTAGTTAGCAATGATGCATTGTACAGTACGTTCAGTATGATTCTTTTATAATATAATATGTAATATATAGCATAGGCTAATTCCACACGTAGAGAGTGGGAGCAACACTGTGAGTGTGACATTTGACTGCCTTAAGTGTTGAATTAACACCACAAACTGTATCATACTGTATCATACTCTGCAATGCTGATGAAACCCGGAGTTCAAATCCGGAGTTCAAAAGACATGAACACACACACACACACACACACACACACACACACACACACACACACACACACGTACACAGTGTAAACAACACAGTTCACGACCTACACACCATCCACTCGCATCCACTACATACTATGCAAGATACACGAAACAGAGTGACCCCTGTTCTATCAGTATTAACCATGAAATATGACAACAGCTATTCATACACGCAAGATTTACTACAGCCAATCAGATGTCACACGAGCCTAAGAACGCGAGCCGCTGAATGAAACCAAGGCGCAAGGATTGTTTCAGTCTCTTTGACAACCATCATCAGAGCCAGCCACTTGCTGTTGAAACCGTACCATCATCGTTATCAACCGTTAACAACATCAACGTCTTTGAGCATCACCGGACAGTACATCAACAACAGACAGAACATCAACAAGAGCCACATGACAGCCACGTCGGTAAGACAACTCTCTTATATGACAAGCGAAACACTGATATTTACCGCCACCTCCGGCACTGATGCACTGATTCTGCTAACAGGCTAACCCCTCGAGAACCACCAGAGGCATCAACTTTTCACCATCATCATAGTCACCATCGTATTCATCACACATCACCATCTTCAGGAGCGACGGTGAGGAATAACTGTGCTTTAACTCTTGTCCTCTCATCTCCTGCACTGTGTGAATGGATTAGCCACAGAAATGTCACCAATGCCCAACAAGAATAACGGTTGCCCCGAACGTTCATTTCTGCTAACAGGCTAAACCCCCCGAGAACTGCCAGGCACCATTCACCATTCACCGCTGTGTCTAAGTGTACTCACCGGATTCATCCCCTTGAGCACATCATCAGGAGCAACGGTGAGGAATAACATCTGTTTAGCCGTTTAGTGCCCTTGTCCCATCTCCTGCACTATATCAATGGTTAGCCACAGAAATGTTAGCAATGCCCGACAAGAGTAACGGTTGTCTCCGAACGTTCCCAATGCACTGACCAGGCTAACGTTGTAAGCGTCACTGGTGAAAAAGAATATGTTTACGATCTTCACGATCTTTACAGATACTGATAACTGATATTACTGATAACTGATATTACTGATACTGACTACTGATACTGATAACCATTAGTAGCCATTACTAATTATTGATATTTATAACCATCAGTAGCCCATTACTGATACTGATGCTGATTACCATCAGTAGCCTTACACTAGTTACACTAGCCTTACAGTAGTTGCTATTATTTACATAACACTAGTTATTATTACTGATGGGTTCTACACGAAGAGAAGTTGTTATTACTATTTCTTTAATAGTGTGATTTAACTAAGACAAGATGATAATTCATTGCTGTTATGAATGTAATGTTTCATTGCACTATGCAATTTATTGAAACCTTTCACAGTATTTAATTTAAAGTAAATAAAGGGTAATTTTTAGTGCAGTTTCTTCTTACATGAATAGGCCTATTAGTGTAAGAGGATATTAAGCACGTCTCTGACAGTGATCCCTTCTAAGCTTTAGATTCTAATGTGTATTTTATGGTTTATGTTGTATGTATTTATTGTTGAGGCATTTTGAATGTAGTTTTATTGGACCCTTTGCTACCTGCGTTTTGTAGAAAGGCGTAGCACATGAACGACTTGTTTTCATGCACTTGAATTTAATGATTTAAGAAGATATGTGATTTGTCATCCCAGTATGACAATTTGATAAATTAGATAATATGATGCATCTTAGATTAATTGTACATTGTACTAATGGAAATGTATGTATGGATGAATGTGACCTATCAGGTCAGGTTTTTGGAAGGATAGAAACCAAAGAAGACGACTGGGCCAGGACTTCACCTGGTCAAGGACACTGATGGCGAGCCTTTCCCAGAGCCTTTCCCAGAGCGACCACATATACCCTTAAGTACCCTAACAAGGAACTTTTCCCCCCCTTTTCCACTTTTTTACCATTTTTATTTTGTTTAAGGCCACGTGGACCCTTGTTTATTTTAAGTGTGCACACTGTTTTATTTTATTTGGGTTTTTATACACTTCTGACAAATTTGTAAACAATATACGAGCTTTTTTCACTCAAAAGGATTTATCTTGTCTGACTCTTTATTGTTGCACAACACTCGCTCCTCTCTCTTACTTAGATCTTCTGATCCAGGTCCTAGTGTTTTTGTTATTTATTTTAATTGTAATTCACTTTCTTAAAGGAAAGCCCGGTTACAAAAGCTCCTGGCAGGCTCGCCACTTTTGTAACCGGGCTTTCCTTTAAGAAAGTGAATTACAATTAAAATAAATAACAAAAACACTAGGACCTGGATCAGAAGATCTAAGTAAGAGAGAGGAGCGAGTGTTGTGCAACAATAAAGAGTCAGACAAGATAAATCCTTTTGAGTGAAAAAAGCTCGTATATTGTTTACAAATTTGTCAGAAGTGTATAAAAACCCAAATAAAATAAAACAGTGTGCACACTTAAAATAAACAAGGGTCCACGTGGCCTTAAACAAAATAGAAATGGTAAAAAGTGGAAAAAGGGGGGGAAAGTTCCTTTGTAGGGTACTTAAGGGTATCCGTGGTCGCTCTGGGAAAGGCTCTGGGAAAGGCTCGCCATCAGTGTCCTTGACCAGGTGAAGTCCTGGCCCAGTCGTCTTCTTTGGTTTCTATCCTTCCAAAAACCTGACCTGATAGGTCACATTCATCCATACATACATTTCAATTAGTACAATGTACAATTAATGTCTAAGATGCTTCATATTATATAATTTATCAAATGTCATACTGGGATGACAACAAATCACATATCTTCTTAAATCATTAAATTCAAGTGCTGATGAAAACAAGTCGTTCATGTGCTACGCCTTTTACAAAACGCAGGTAGCAAAGGGTCCAATAAAACTACATTCAAAATGCCTCAACAATAAATACATACAACATAAACCATAAAATACACATTAGAATCTAAAGCTTAGAAGGGATCACTGTCAGAGACGTGCTTAATATCCTCTTACACTAATAGGCCTATTTCATGTAAGAAGAAACTTGCACTAAAAATTACCCTTTATTTTACTTTAAATTAAATACTGTGAAAGGTTTCAATAAATTGCATAGTGCAATGAAACATTACATTCATAACAGCAATGAAATTATCCTCTTGTCTTAGTTAAATCACTATTAAAGAAATAGTAATAAACTTCTCTTTGTGTAGAACCCATCAGTAATAATAACTAGTGTTATGTAAATAATAGCAACTACTGTAAGGCTAGTGTAACTAGTGTAAGGCTACTGATGGTAATCAGCATCAGTATCAGTAATGGGCTACTGATGGTTATAAATATCAATAATTAGTAATGGCTACTAATGGTTATCAGTATCAGTAGTCAGTATCAGTAATATCAGTTATCAGTAATATCAGTTATCAGTATCTGTAAAGATCGTGAAGATCGTAAACATATTCTTTTTCACCAGTGACGCTTACAACGTTAGCCTGGTCAGTGCATTGGGAACGTTCGGAGACAACCGTTACTCTTGTCGGGCATTGCTAACATTTCTGTGGCTAACCATTGATATAGTGCAGGAGATGGGACAAGGGCACTAAACGGCTAAACAGATGTTATTCCTCACCGTCGCTCCTGAAGATGGTGATGTGTGATGAATACGATGGTGACTATGATGATGGTGAAAAGTTGATGCCTCTGGTGGTTCTCGAGGGGTTAGCCTGTTAGCAGAATCAGTGCATCAGTGCCGGAGGTGGCGGTAAATATCAGTGTTTCGCTTGTCATATAAGAGAGTTGTCTTACCGACGTGGCTGTCATGTGGCTCTTGTTGATGTTCTGTCTGTTGTTGATGTACTGTCCGGTGATGCTCAAAGACGTTGATGTTGTTAACGGTTGATAACGATGATGGTACGGTTTCAACAGCAAGTGGCTGGCTCTGATGATGGTTGTCAAAGAGACTGAAACAATCCTTGCGCCTTGGTTTCATTCAGCGGCTCGCGTTCTTAGGCTCGTGTGACATCTGATTGGCTGTAGTAAATCTTGCGTGTATGAATAGCTGTTGTCATATTTCATGGTTAATACTGATAGAACAGGGGTCACTCTGTTTCGTGTATCTTGCATAGTATGTAGTGGATGCGAGTGGATGGTGTGTAGGTCGTGAACTGTGTTGTTTACACTGTGTACTAGAGTGTGTGTGTGTGTGTGTGTGTGTGTGTGTGTGTGTGTGTGTGTGTGTGTGTGTGTGTGTTCATGTCTTTTGAACTCCGGATTTGAACTCCGGGTTTCACTTACATTCCCCTGAGAAGAGATTTCTTTCTCTGAGATTTCTTTCTACTCTGATATGACATGTTTATGATGTGAGACACCAAGCACATTTCAGGATCACGGCTCTGCTGCCATAAGGCATTTTCTCTCTATGATGTCATTATGGCCAATCGAAAGTACCTGCTTGGGGGAAATTCATAACATAGAGTATCTTTACCCATCTCTCTAATAGGTTTAATTTTCGATTGGCAATAAAGGTAAAATGATCCATCCTGTTAAATCTAATGCCTCTTTTCCACTGGTGGTTTTCTGGTAGGCCTACAGCTCGACACAGTGTGACTCGGCCGCACATTTTTGCTCTTTAATTAAGCTGTGTCGTGCCCAATTGAAAAGCAAAAAGTGGCGGCCGAGTCGTGCTGCGTCGAGCTGTAGGCCTACCAGAAAACCACCAGTGGGAAAGAGGGATAAGAAGACAACCAATTATACAACAGACAAGGAAAACGGAAAGAAGGAGAGTCTTCCTTCAGGTGCATTTATTAATGTACGCTGTTGGTGCACTCCCATTTTTCATTCTAGGTGGTCATTCCGGCATCCAGCATCCAAGACAACGGCCGAGGGTTGGGGGGCAAATGAGAAAAATTGATTGGTGGAGAGTTGGGGCGAGGCACTTTCAGATGATTCTTGTCCAGGGCCCTGCCAATATCCCCTGAGTTCACCTAGAGGCCATTCCTGATTGCAGTCTTAAGGGGTTGCTGGATGGCAATCCATGTCCAACAAGCTGATGCCACTTGGCAGTTGAGACTGAGTACCGCAAGAGTTATTTTTTAAATTTTGGATTACCTTAGCTTGGTGGCTCGGTGTGTGATTTGTACCTTGTCACTGCAAAGATAATTGCAAAGAACTGTCAACTTGTATACTATATTGCAGTGTACTGTACTATATAGGCATATTATTCCAGCAGAAGCAAAGCTCCTCCATTACAACAGACAGGACAGGGGCGTTGTCATAGCTGCTCTGTCACAAATATAGGCTTTTAAAGAGAGTATAGTGTACAGTGATTCAAAGAGTTAGTGTAGATCTGTGGACTACAGTACATGTGCAGTACGTGTTTGATTTCTACTATTTGCGATCTGCGACTCTTTGAGCTGCCAAAGTTCTATCTCAGAACATCGGCCAGGACGAGAAAATCTTGCCCAACAATCACTTGCGATGGTCCTGTGGGGGTCCGATGGGGGGTTTTCAGTCGAGAATCGGGCCGATAGTCATGTAGTTTGAGCTCAGGCTTTAGCAACATGGACTACAAACCCCTGATTGTAATAGAATTTTAACTGATTCTACTGACATGATGCTAAGTGTAAGCACAAAAAAATGATTGGCCTAATTTGTATAGCCTATGCGCCATTTGTTTTATATCAGTCATCCAATTAATGTCTAACTGATATTAGTCTAATTTATTGTTAGGTACGTGTGTGTGGGTGTATGTGTGTATGCATTGGTACATGTGAGCATTTGGTGATAAAGGTTTCCGAGGCAACGGTGTTCGCATCTGCTGCATTTTTGTTGTCTAGGTAACATACATCATTACAGATTGAGGAAGAGGGGCAGATGTGTCTCAGGGAACATTCTCTGCCTGTCTGTCTGTCTGTCTGTCTGTCTCTGTCTGTCTCTCTCTCTCTCTCTCTCTCTCTCTCTCTCTCTCTCTCTCTCTCTCTCTCTCTCTCTCTCTCTCTCTCTCTCTCTCTCAACCCCCTATCCTTGTCAAGCACACACACACATCTTCACATCTCCTTATCTTCATGCAGACATGGGTAGTCAGGGGTAAGCAATTAGGGAATTGGGCTGGAAGCCCAAGGGTTGTCGGTTCAATGCCCAACATCACCAGGTAGGTGCTGTGTCAATGGAACTCCCCCAGTGGGATTGAGTTAACCACAGGGTCACCGTGTAAATTCAAGCCCTGAGTAACTCTGTGTGTGTGTGTGTGTGTGTGTGTGTGTGTGTGTGTGTGTGTGTGTGTGTGTGTGTGTGTGTGTGTGTGTGTGTGTGTGTGTGTGTGTGTGTGTGTGTGTGTGTGTGTGTGTGTGTGTGTGTTTGTGTGTGCAGGCGTGTGTGATAATGAATAGGTGATGTGAAATGTTTTGAAAGAGAAGCAGCAGTGTGTGACTATACCTGCTGTAGAAGGCTAATGATTTTTCAAGGGGGTGACAGTGGGGGTAGCTGTTGATGTCGCAGGCACATACAGTAGAGCCATTCTGGCTCTGGCTGATTGGAAATAGGAGAGAGACAGCACTGCAATCACAGCGCAAAAGGTATACTGATTGGTGTATTTCATATTTCATTTTTTCACACCAAGAGAAATTTGCAAAACTATGTACACTGTGTGTGTGTGTGTGTGTGTGTGTGTGTGTGTGTGTGTGTGTGTGTGTGTGTGTGTGTGTGTGTGTGTGTGTGTGTGTGTGTGTGTGTGTGTGTGTGTGTGCGTGCATGTGTTTGCGTGTGTGTGTGTATGTGTGTGTGTGCGCCCACCTGCCATGTGCTTCCATCTACAGTAAATGCTGACATATTACCAGTATGAAGAATTAAATCAGGTGTGATTGGTAACACAACATGTTTGTCTTGTGTTTTTCTTTCAAAGTGCATGAAAGGCCACTATCAGCCTTGTGTCTACATTTAATACTCACAAAAACAGCATAACACATTTCCCTGCGAGTTCCTTGGCAGCATCGCCACTCCACGAGTCCTAAGGTCATTGCGTAGGAAGGGATTTGTGAAATAAATTACCGAATTGATCATGGAAAATAAAAGCGATGGGTGTTTGGGGTGATGGAAGAGCGTGCAATTTAGATAATCTTCCTCTTTTCTTTTCTTTTCTTTTTTTTTTGAAAGTCTCTTTTCTTTTAGCTCAGATTCCTTACTCATCGTCATTGGCTATTTCTGTGTGTATCTACGTACATTTATGCACATGTACAAGCCTATTATGCACTTACGCAATGCTTAACTCTAAACCTAACCTTACTGAAAGGGCACAGTAGAGTAGAGTGCAAGAATATAATACCACATGCTGTGGCTGTTACATATTTTGATAAGTTTGAGCCTACTTAATTACTGTATTGTAACAGAGAGAGAGACAGAGAGAGAGAGAGAGAGACAGAGAGAGAGAGAGAGAGACAGAGAGAGACAGAGAGAGACAGAGAGAGACAGAGAGAGGACAGGTAGCAACCAAAGGAGAGACCTTTCAAAGTGATGTGACCTTTGAGCCACATCCGCAACCCCACTTGCTGTCAGGTGCAATCTCCATTCAGCAAAGGCATCCAGCATCCCAGGAGACTGCCCCTGGCCAGGAATCACACATACAAGCACACACGCACACACACTCACGCACACACTCAGACACACACACACACAGCGGGAACACACACACAGGCAAAGACTCGCTCTCATTACCCAAGGACAATGCACACTCTCTGTCACAGACAGACACCACATGTAGTCTAGCTCGGTGACAGGGACAACGCATGCTCTCTCTAGGGCAGACGTGGGCAAACTCAGCCCCGGGGGCCACATGGAGCCCCCTGAGCCATTTCATGTGGCCCCCAGAGCCTTTACAAGAAAGACAACTTTTAAATCCAAATTCAAACGGTTACTCAAAATTCTTAAAATGCTACATAAAACAAAACATTTACGAATTTAAGATTAACCAAAGACATAGGCTTCATATAAATACATTTAATTACAATGTGCAGGAATATCATTGTTGCCAAGTTACATCAGCGTACACGGTTTTATTATTGACACGGGCATATTGTCAGTGGCATCCGGCCCTTCGGTCAGTATTCTAAACCTGACGCGGCCCTAGGGCCGAAATAATTGCCCACCCCTGCTCTAGGGATAGGGATGAAGACCACAAACACAGTAAAACACATGCAACTGTAAATGCAATGCCACGCTTAGGCTTAACACACAAAGAATTGAATTGATTGGGATCATATTTTCATAGAATAGTGATGAATTACGTGTAACACTGCATTTCTATACTTTCTACTCTATCACAAAATGGGCCCACACTCTCTGTCACTGATCACAGGTCATACAGACTCTCCCACGAAAGGAACGACGCATGATTTATTTTACATGCTGGGATCACATAGACATTTTCTCTCTTACATATCTTATTATTTAGCAGACACCTTTTTTATTTAGCCGAACAAATCATTTAGTTGTGGATAGGGGAATTGCGTTTTGGGATTTATCCAATTATGAATTATGTATAACGGAATTAATCAGAATGTAATTAAAGATCAGTCTCGTAAAACCTTTAAAAATCAATCTCAATATTCAACAATAAACTGCTAAACACAAGACCAATAATGAGCTTTGTACATGGGTGCATTCAGCAGTACACTGCAGGGCAGTAACGCATGCACTGTATACCCCAACCTGTTCCACGAACTCTAAACTTTTGTGGAAACTTATTCCCGTTAAAGTTTTAGTTTTGTGACCAAATGTTTTGCGTAAATACTACATACATGCATGCATATGCAGGACACAAAATCTTTAAGAAGATGATCAAAAACTTTGAAATGACTGAAAAGATTGAAAACTTTAATTCCATAATTAGATTTTTAGTTTTTAGCAGCCCAAGTCAAGTATGTACTCCAAACTCTAAAATGCACAGAAACAATGGTTTACACAAAAGATTTGAGTTGAAAACTAAAACGTTTGTGTAAGTCTTGCATAAAATCAGACATGTTATGTGAAAACAAATGTTATGAGAAAAAAAAAATCTTGAATGTTTTAGTAGCTGCTACTCAAAGATCTAACATGCTCCATTGACATAAATATTTTGAGAATGGTGCAAAAATCAATGCAATTAGTACTAAGCAGACAGTTAAAATTTTTAAGTAAACAAGCACAGCATTGTTTAGCTATATTGGCTGTAAATTTTTGATTTCAAAATTAAAAGTTTTATGTTTTCCCATTTTAGAGCCAAAAAAAATCTTGGTTGGTTTATTGATTGGTTGGTTTATACTAATGCACTAGGCTACCACCCCTCTGTTTAACCAAATATAATATGAACTTTAATTCCACAAACATGAACAATGCTTTATATCAAGTTTTTTTTTTTTTTGTTCCATGTGGTTGACAAACAAAAACAGTAGACAATAACACAACAATCATACAATACACAACAATCTGAATCTAAATCTAAAATTTAGACCACACAGTCAACAGTCAATACATTACAATGAATCAACCTCAACACATTAGGCAATTTAGTCATTTATTTGTTGTCCATTTCTGAATCTTTTATTAGGACTTGGTGGCTGAAGGAGAGCCATATAGCCTAACTTACAATAACATTTCTCCCAAAATAGTGTCAGACTTCACAACACAGTCAGTTGTTTATCCTTTGGAGTGTTGAGTAGAGCTGATGGATCATAGAGTTCTGGTGGTCCCATATCGGCTGCCTGTGGAGCATAAATAGGCCTAATAAGTTTAAGGCTTTCATGAGGACTTGTTGGATTAGGCCCCTAGGGCCTACAGCATGATTGCTACACTGGTTTATACAGAAGTTCAATGTGCAATATGTCATCATGAAAATGCAACGCATCACTTGCAAATACACTGCAGATGTATGATACAAGAAAAATATTTGTATGAAAGGCCTACACAGTGCTAGCCTAACTAGCAGTAGCTAACATTCTAAGCTAAGTTGCTAACAAAACATACACACAGTGTAGCATCAAGAGCACCTAATGTCACACACAGCAACATAGTAAACTACTACACATACACACCAATACACTTTTATGGGTCTTTTCTTACCTTGAAGTGAGGTTGATAGACACATTTTTCCATGCCAAGTTGTCAGTTGTGGTTTGATGGTCACATGGTGTTGAGTAAATCTATCCCCCATTGACAGATTCACTATTTTTAGAGAAGTTTGTATTTTATGTTACATTTTAATAAAATAGGGTTTCTATGGTTCTGACATGGACGGGTTCTTCTTTACAAAGCAGAAGCTGTTAAACAATTAAAAAAACAACTAAAACAACCAAAAAAGTGAGTGACCCAGCCTTAGGATTCGAACTCTCAACCTCAAGATAAAGACATGCCAATATGGCTACATGCAGAGGACTATCCCCTACACCACTCAACTGCAGAATTTGTTTTAAGAAAGTTAGCTCTTCTTGTTAGAAAGTATTTGGACTTACTCATAATTAAAAGTCAAATGTGTTTCACTCATACTTTCCACTTCAAATTCGACCAACTGACATCATACCAAAACAATAATGTTTGAATGTGTTTTTTTTTTTTATTTTTTTAACTAACATCCTGTGCTGGGAATCGAACCTGAAACCATCATGTTTTAAGGCCAACTGCTTAACTGTTAGTCCATGACTGCCCAAACACAACATGCTGACATCCATAGTCTCATATGTCAGATATAGTTCCAATTGACATGATTTAAAGAATTTGTAACTTTCAAAGTTTCGAGAGAAGTAAACAATAAATATCTACTTGAGTGTTTTTTTATTGGTAATACAGGATTCAAACCTGCAATCCTCTGATCTTGTGGCCATTCCCCTATCCAGACCACAGCAACTCAAACATTGTCTTGCTTTACCTAAGCATTTTTCTTTTGTAATTTCGCTCAAAATTAAATGTGAAAAATATTGCTAATTAAAGCTGGAGTCATGGGTCTCGTGACCACCTGAACATTTTCATACCATGTTCTAGGAAGTAGGTAAGGTTATCTCCATGTTGGGGATTGAACTTGCAACCTTTGAGGTTGAAGACCAGCTGTTTAACCACTACTCCATGGTCGCCTCAGCTGTTGTCAAGACATCTAACCTCTCATATGCCAGATAGAGTTCCAATTTACAAACTCAAAGACATTGTGTTAGGATGTCAGTTGTACTTAAAAACACAATGCCAACCAGAGTTAATTTATTGGTACCTGAAAACCTGTTGAGAACACCTAAAATGTGTATGTCATCTGGACATTTTTGCTATATTGAGTACTACAGCGTAAACTTTTCTAGTTCATAGTACTGTTGGGGAATACAGTGTGTCCTACCGAGGCCAGCTGAGACACACACACACACAACAACTCTGTTGATGGCAATTTGAATTCAGAGATAATGACAACAAAAATGCAATCAAATGACTAGCTTATGGGGTTGCTGTACAATTGTATGTACAATGTTCACTGTCGGATTTGAGTAGATTATGTTGCAATGTTGCAATACACTGAAGTCTTGGAAAAAAATAACAAATCCCTGAATTTTATTCATTAAGTCAATTGAAGTCGTTCAGGGCAGTCATGGGTCTATGGCATCAAACCTATTGCCCAAAGGTTGCCGGTTCAATCCAGATGCGCCAGGTTGGTAGGGGGGTTATTTACCAGTTCTCTCCTACCCTCCACCATGACTGAGGCACCTTTAGCATGGTCCCGCTGCACTCAGCATGGTCTCGCCGCACTGCTCCCTTGGAGTGCTGTTTCAGGCTGCCCCCATTTCATTGTGTGCAGTGAGCACTGTGTGCTATGGACTGCTATGTCATATTGGCAATGGGAGATTCCCAGGTGGGCTTTCACTTCTATACTTTCATGTATTATTCATGCACCACCCATGGGTGCAAGGGTAAAGTGTTATCCAATAGGGTAGCCTACTTTGTAATTGAAATATCACACACAGGAGTCATGTTTGGATCAATAACTTGGTCAAGAGTTAATTAAACAATGTGTACTGAAGAATTGATTTAGCTGACACTCGTGGTCAGAAGAACTTATAATTACACAATGTCATAGAGAGGGAACCTTTCTGAAGTAACATGGAGTCAGATAATCTGCCCAAAGACCATGGCGTGAAGGTGTGTGTGTGAGGAGATTGCTTTTCATTTCCTCCAGATTTATTTTCTGAACCCATAATGGAATCACATGAACTACCTTGTCATTAATCTTAAAATTGTCAAACTTGCAGCGAACCAATCAACCAACCAATTCCCATGTACATGAGCCAACTGCTGAAACACGGCTGATGGTGTCACTGAGTGTTTTTTAATTACACAGAGATTTTACATCATCTCTTTGGTCTGGACTCTAACCTAAGAACTAATTAGCACTGACCATTGTCCTTGACAGCTGTAATTACTTCACACAGATGCTTTGAGACTGTGTCTAGTTTGGTCATATGGTAGATGCAGTGCCGTCACGAGCAATGACAACAGGTGGAAGTCAACGCCAAAGACATAGATACTGATATCTCCATGGCCATCTTGCCAGTCATCCATCTTGAAAGCCATGACTGACAAAAGACAAATTACAGGGGCTCTAAACTCTTTTCTGTAGTTAAAGGGCTGTATCCTTTAAAGGCTTCATTCATTTACCAACTGAATATAAAGCATTCACCTCTGCCTCAAGGTAATAGTGTTCCCTATTACTTTGACTTGGAGGTGAGTGAATCAGATTCGGTCAATCAGTGAATGCAGCTACTTTGAAAGCAATGGCCTACAGATTTCATCAGTCATAATCAGACTTGGTGAAAATCTATCAAGCCATTTGAAAGTGATCACACAAAAAAGTCTGTGATGGACAGAGATAGACTCACAAACTCACGGATAGATGACAACCGGAGAATAGTATTCCTCCGATCTGGCTCTTGCAGAGGGCGGAGGCGTAGAAATGAAGAGAGAGAAAGCAAACTGCTGAAAGTCTCTGCAGGGAAACCGACAGTGGGGGACAAAGGGGTCTCTTGTCCCAGGCCCAGGGAGAGAAGGGAACCAGAATGAGGTCCTCGTTATTATTATTATAGTATGCAATGGGTTTGGGGCCCTTTCGAATGACTTCTCCCTAGGCCTGACCAAAGCTGGCAGCAGCTCTGGGTGTATGTCTCTCACGGTTCTGTGTTGTTTCTGGGTTTTTCTCTGTGAATTTTCCGGATGTGTCAATGAGCCCGCGCTTACTCATGTGGAACTCGTGTAGAACATGACAAACTCATAATTTGCCGTGCCAATGCTAAGGTTGTGTTGTGCGTTCCAGTGTGAGCTCACTGTGGAGTGTGGTGTTATTCTAGCTTGATGCTTTTCTTGCTGTGGCTCTGTCGTGAATTGCCCTCAGGCCTTTACAATGAGCTGGCACTTGGGCAGCATAGACCACATATGGTCAGAGCCTAACAGCCCTTTGCATGCAAGCCATATTGACTCATCTTTTTTTTCATCACAATTGAGACAATTCTCAATTGAAAAAAGGTACCCATTCAATTTAAGTGTAAAAGAAATGTAAGACTGTAGAACTTGAAAAAAAAGATTGTAGAACTTGAAAAAAAGTTATGCATTCAATTTAAGTGTAAAAGAAATGTAATATTGTAGATTGTAAAGATCACAGGCACACCTAACATATTTGTCAACATTAGCAGGATATCACAAAATATAACGTTGACTCACATGTTCCCCTGCGAAATTTATTTGTGAACAATTATTTTTTATTGGCAATGTTGGGAAATTTCATTGTTTGGCAATGCTGCAGTTTATGTGTTCCGGTGTGTCCAATGAATGAGTGTGGCCATGTTGATCTACAGTAGCTTGCTGCTTTTCTGGCTGTGGCTTTGATGTGATTGCCCCCCAGGCTTTTATAATGAGTTGGCACTCGGCAGACCACACAGGGTCAGGGCTAAACAGCCTTTGGCATGGCAGCTGCATTGACTCATCTTTTTATTTATTCATATGAATGAGGCGATTTCTGAGACAATTCTGTGTGTGTCACTCACCTCACACGTCACAGTGATAAGTGAAGCAGAACATTTGCCCAAATTCAGCAATGTAGGCCTACGTAACTTGCTTAAAATAGGAAAAAAGTTAAATATGAGAGTGCAGAAAATGCCAGATTGACCAGGGTCGGATTAACCCATAGGCTAGATATGGCTGCAGCCTCGGGGTCCCCACCTGCCATGGGCCCCCTGATTGCCCAAAAGTGAAAAATTGCAGAATTGGGACAAGATCCAATATTGACAAAATGTATCCACCATGTTGAGTACAGTTGGCAGACATGTTATCCTGATTGTCTAGCTCGTAATTATACGTAACACTGTAATTTGCCTTCTGGGGGGCCCAACAGCAACATGTAGCCTAGGGGCCCAGGCCGTCTTAATCTGGCCCTGACTGTGACCTGCATTGGCACATCTGATGACAAACCTGCAATACTGTGTGTGAGAGCATTGACTTTGTCAGTGGTTGGTAAGGTTATGTTGACAAAATATTAATTTTTGCAGTTCTGTATCTATAGTTTGTTCCAATGTGATCGAGAAGAAGTGAGAACGACAGAGCTCATAGCTTGCTGCATCTAATTTTGCTGTTTTGATGTGAATCTCCCCCAGGCTTGTGTAATGAGTTGGTACTTATTGGCCAGGCCACACAGGGTCATGGCTTTGAACAAATCTACTAACCCAGGGAAGCAGACAGGGGGGAAATGAGCAAGTCATCCGGGGCCCAGGGAGAAGAGGGGCCCAACATTTGGTCCCCATTACATTGTATGCCTTGGATGGGGCCCCTTTTAGGTGAGTCCTCAGCCCAGACAAAGCTTTCAACGGCCCTGTCTACCCCAATCACTGTGTTGGCATGGAGAGCACATATTACCAGGCCGGGTTGAGCAGAAAAGATGTCTCATTTTAGCAAGCGATCTAATGAGGACAGTTCAACCATAATCATAATGGAGGGCACCATTCGCTAAACAACACTTCCAAAAATAAGAAAAAGATAGAAGGCAATAAGTGGTGTCTGTGGCACCGAATGTTCTAGACCAGAATTACCAAATGGGGGCATTTACTTGGAGCAAATGTGTTTTCAAGTGGGCCAACATAATATGACAAAACAGGTCAGCATTCTATTTCGTTTATTATAGTTTATATTTAAATTTTAATTTATTTTTCTTTCAAAGCAATATTTTAGTCCAGGGGCCACCACAGGGCCTATGGACAATTATACAGGGACCCTAGCCAACCCTGGCCCCCAACCGCCTGGAGGACAATGCAGTTTGTCTCTTGGTGCTGCTAACAGTTGGCATGAATGGTGGACCAAATCTGGGACTGCACATGTAAATTAGCCTGATGTTAACTCTGGTACGATGCATGAAATGGCAACATTTATGTTTTAGTTGTAAACAGTCCCTAATAAAATAAATGATAATAAAATACATTTCCTCCTGGATTAATTAATGTTGCTCCACTAAATGTTACTTTACTCCTAACAGAATCATACACACAAATGGCCTCAAGCATCAGAAACGCCTACATGTGCGTGAATAGCTGTTGCCAATCTATAGTTATTTCTCTCACACAGACAAATATACAAACCGAACTCTAGCAGCAGTGACAGCATTGATAGCCCATGCTACCATCCTTGGATTTAGCTGGAGTAAGTACTCATACTGTATATTGCACAGTGTGTGTAGATTATAAATGATGCTATGCTATTGAGTTTGTTATTGGGTGTGTTCGGATCTATGCTTGTTCTGAAGAGAACCCTGAGTGCAGTGGCTCCTTTGATATTCCATGCCACCATCCATGGACTTGACCCAAGTACTCTTGTATTACACAATCCATATCGAAATATGAATGATACAATGTTATTGGCTTGTTGAAGGTAGGTTTAATGTTTTCTGCAATATTGCACTGTATGCTATGTTGCACTGCACACACACACACACACACACACACACACACACACACACACACACACACACACACACACACACACACACACACACACACACACACACACACACACACACACACACACACTTACACAGACACTGTTTATAGAGCCAGGGAACTTTGTGGTAGGTCTTGGCAATATGTAATTATAAAAGTAGAGCTGTGCTCATCTCCACTGATCCTACATAAATTGGTGTGTTCTCCCTGGAGGCCTGCTACGAGCGTCAGAAAGAGAGAACATCTTTCTCTGCTTCGTCGAGCATATTCTTTTCAAGATGTGTTAGCATTGCTGTGTCTGAACGGAACTCCTACAAGTTCAAGGCAGTACAGAGTCTGCATAACACACTCCACAGATTACACAGGTCCTGGAGCGAAAAACACATCACCTGGAACATTAAAGACTGCAAAATGAACAGAGATCACGACTACGCCTATTGTTTTACGGTGTGTGGTAAAACAATATTTCTGGTTCTGAAAACAGAAATAATGGGGGTTGTGAAGGACTTCAAGTTTTGTCAGAGAACGTGCTCAACTTCTTGGAAAAAACGAATGTCTTTGGTGAATGGTGCGCGATAAAAGGTATCAACTGAAAGAAAATACCTGAAGGACTCCAGCAGGGTATTTGTTCAGTGCACAACAGAGATCTGCCACCAGCGGCATCTAACTAGACAGCTTGAGAAACCCTACTGAAGTAAGCTGCAAAATGTGATACATTGAATAATTTATAAAAAAAAAATAAGAATTTGTAATTTTATATTGTATCAGTCTAAGATATTAGATTGGAGGACACTTTTTAAAAAATCTAAATTCACTGAACAATTTACTTTAAAGACCACATCCTGGTAGCAATGCTTTACTTTGTGCACATTGTCAGTTTTGAACACAGTGCAGCTCCTGTGATTAAATGTACCTGTAGTTGCTTACTGATGCAGGCTAGTCTGGGTCTGCTCATATAGTACATGTAAGGATGCTGATTCTGTCAACACTGTCAATCAAACACAGTCGCTGGCTTGACACAAGATGTTTTTTTACAGCAGTCTTGATTCAAGCACAAGGAATAAAAAAATATAGGCTAGATATTATAAACATAGACAGATATTATATAGAAAACACTTCTACAATACTGCAATAAATTGCCCCATTCTTCTTCTAATTAGGCCTCGACATAATTGAGCTGTGTCACCCAGCTTTATTTGTTTGTGTTAACATAGGCAGCTAATTGGGTAATTACCACATTAGGTGATTTTTTTTTTATCTTACTCTGCCACATGTTTAAATTGTCTACTCTCATGGTAGGCTATTTATTCTTATACAACATACAAATAGGTGCATGCCATTCATAGCAATGGTAACCAAGGCAACATATGTCCTATTTCAACTGGTCTATTGCAGAAGCTTCTTCAGAGAGCCCTCAGTGCTAGAGAACATGGTTGAAGAACTGTGGAGAAGACATTCTTTTGGAATGATGCACTTCACAAGAAAAGATGGTTTCTCCTCATGTCATTGAAAGCCGCATGACTGCACATGAGCTGCACAGTCACGCAGTGAACTTTTCACAAACAAGCTCAAAGGGGCATCATCATGGAGGCGGAATGCAACCCCTAGCAACGAGCATCACCGGGGAAAGCGATTGCAGGAATCGCACGATCGGTCTCCAAACGTCTTGCTCCCGTGAGTGTTTGGGACCGTGTCACATGGTCACGGTGACATATTGGTGACATCTGCACCACTGGTGAAGTCCGACACGATTTCTCACCATCATGCAACATTTTCAGCCCAGAACGCATTTCTGACATGCCCATGTAGGCGGATGCATCCTTTTGACAAAATCTAATGCAGCTAAAACAAAATATTTCAAAACCAAAACCAAAAAACAAGGCCAAAATGCATCACAATGATTCCTGCTGGGGACCTTGACTGTCATGACAGTGGCCAGACAGCCATGCACTGTCCTGGCTTGTCAGAAGGCGTTTGAGATGAGGAGCAGACGAAATAGCACTCCTAGCAGGGGGTTGCAGGTCTGACATTTCAGGCCATATTAAATGGTGGAGAGCTCAGCCAGGCTCTTTCTTTATCAACACACATCAAGCAGCAGTCAAAAAGCAGACGACAAAATGGGAGCAGACCCTCTCACAACCTTCCTCTTTCAAGATGATCACAGATAGGTGACAGTAACAGTCCTTCTGGTCATTAGCAGAAATACGTATCTGCTCCCCTCCATTGCAACAATTACATGTAACATGCTGGTTTGCAATAGCCACAGATAGCAGTAAAGTCTCTGAAGGTTCCCATTAGCAGTAATAGAATATACTTCCAATCTCAAAGGAAATTAAGAATAATGTATACCCAGAGCCCTTGATAGTAAGAGTTGACGCAGTCTTTGATCTTTGGTCACGTGGTTTTACGTGGGTTTACGCTAGCCTCGTTAGGTCCTGCTAACTAACGGTTAGCTAACCCCATCTCTGCCATAGGTTTGTGTTAGCAATGGCTAGGTTACGTGTACCAATTCTACAACTTAGACTGTGCTGCTTTTGTTCTGACACAAGCTGTCATTTTAGGTAAAGTAATTACACAGTCCCGTGAAATTGTGTGCTTTGAAATGCACAAAAACAGTTGCTATATCAATTCTTCTAAGTAAAGTGAAAGTGAAAGCGTGAAAGTCCATTGGGAAACTCCAACTCCCATTGTCATTGTGACACAGCACTCCACAGCACACAAGTGAACACTGCACACTGCACACAACGAAATTGCATTTATGCCTCACCCGTGCAAGGGGGCAGCCCTCAGTGGTGCCCCATGGGGAGCAGTGCGGTGGGACGGTACCATGCTCAGGGTACCTCAGTCATGGAGGAGGATGGGGGAGAGCACTGGTTGATTACTCCCCCCACCAACCTGGCGGGTCGGGAGTCGAACCGGCAACCTCTGGGATGCAAGTCTGACGCCCTAACCGCTCACCCATGACTGCCCACCACCCTAACCGCTCACCCATGAAGTAAGAGTCCCTAATGATAGTTTATGGAAACGGACGCTACGTACGGACCTAAGTGAAGGCTACGCAAAACTGAATGGGGACCGCGAGGTCGGCCATCTTTGACCATAGTCATGGTCAGCTACGCCGCCAGTTTTGTTGGTGGAAGTTCCTGCAGGATCCTATGGCTGCCTATGTTTTTCACATTTGCGAGGTTAATTCCAACCACACTCATTCATTCTGCTTGGGCATTTGAATGATGTTAGAGCAGCAGGGTTTGGACAATGACGTGCATGCTAATTCGCACATTTGTGGTAGACTACTGCAAGCTGGTAATGCATGCCAGAGAACCTGGTCTGAGCTCCTGCTGCGGCCATTGCCAGCAGGTTTGAGGAATGGCTTCATCACAACGATCCTCTCTGCCGGAGTCATAACTTATGCCCACAGCTAATACCCAATAATGCCCAATAGATAATGCCCATGCCCAACACAGTGTGTGTGCCAATCAGCATGCTATATAGGCTATAATACATGCACGTATTGCTCCATGCACCTCCCAATGAGTGAAATAACAACCTGAAAATGAGTCCCATGGGCTGAGTGTTCTTTACTGTTATATAAACCTACTGGTGGTGAGGGTTGCTTTGGCAGTTAATGGTTGCCCACATGGAAATCAATATAGCACCCCTGGTCATTGCCTGCTTATTGTGACAGGGTATTATTTCAGCCATTTGAGACACAATAATTGGCCTGGGTCCTGTTGGGTAATAAGGATGTGTTAGTGTGTGAGATTAGGCCTACTGTATGTGTGTATGAGTGTGTTTCTTTAAAAGTGTGTGTGTGTGTGTGTGTGTGTGTGTGTGTGTGTGTGTGTGTGTGTGTGTGTGTGTGTGTGTGTGTGTGTGTGTGTGTGTGTGTGTGTGTGTGTGCGTGCACGCGCGTGCACACACACATAAGTGCTTTGTGTGCTGCACTCCCTAATCATTTGTTTTTCAGAAGAGCCATTCATCCATGGCCATATTGTACAATGGCAACCGATCAGGCTAATAGCAGCAAAAAAAACGAAACAAAAAAAAGCTCCCTCACCAGAGCTATTGGAAGGGAACCGGTGTGCACAATGAGAGCCTGACTTGTCTCACACAATGCTGTATAATTCCTCTAAACTACTGTATTCAGGTAGCGCAATCAGCGACCACAATGCGCTTATGCATTAGACCGTTCCAGAAGTATTATAAAGAAATAGATATTGTATTTGTTACACAGCGAGGTCGACCACACTCTCGACCACACTTTTGTTTACTAAAACAGACGAGCCGTGTGTCCCTTATAATGTTTGGACACCCCGTATCTGCATGGTATTCTCCCCAAAGCTCGTTGCAACACGGTTATCTGATGTAATATCTGTAATGTAAATCAGTCAGATATGGTGGCTAACTTATTTGCCAACTTATAAATTTAACCAGATGGTGAAAGCTATGGCAACCAGCTTTTTTAGTGGAACTTTTATCAGTCCCTGTGGGTTATGTCGTAGGCAGAATGATGAACAAATGTATGGTATGGTATATCATATATAGTATGTTGATGGGGATATCCTATCATCCTAGTGATGCATAAAAGAATGTGCCTCATTCAATCACAAATTGTATTAAGTAATTCGACCGGATCTAACGGTTGTATAATTTAATTGATAACCTATATGATCAACTTTGCAATGAAACACTGTTTGATGAACTGTATGCAGCTCCACATGCATTAGTTGAAACACAGTCAACCAGATCTAGTCTTACGTAAAATAACTCCAACCAAGAAGGTTCTGTTTGGAACATAGGCGCCGACTTTTGTTTTGTCCCGTGGGTGCTCACGGTTCCCAACTGGGGGTCGCGACCCACAGAAAGTCCCGTTTGTTTGCCATGCCTTGCTTTCCAACAACATAACCGGTTCATCAGTTGGTGACTTTATTTGA
The DNA here is from genome assembly GCF_034702125.1 of Engraulis encrasicolus. Classification (NCBI taxonomy): domain Eukaryota; kingdom Metazoa; phylum Chordata; class Actinopteri; order Clupeiformes; family Engraulidae; genus Engraulis; species Engraulis encrasicolus. The sequence goes on along the minus strand of NC_085866.1, from coordinate 39,174,494 downwards.
ATGAGTAGGCTACATAATAAATGTATTCGAAGCTTATTTATTTTCGTTGTGGTTGTCAAATCAATAGGCTATTTTACAATAAAATCGCCTATATTTGAATTGAGATTGAAAATGGAATTGCTTTACATGGTGAAGGGCCTATATATTGAACGCAAAGCCCAGATCACGTTTGCCGGTGCCTTTTTCTAGACGGCATTATGACTAAAGGTGACCGTGTTTAAAATGAATATAGGCTACACACAGCTGTCAAGCTAGAAGATCAAGATTTTCCTTGAGCATGCCACTAAAGCTAAATCTGCAGTCACGGACTATGCAGTCAGTTACTAAACCATGCATGTGAAAGTTGTATGTCTTCAAATACATTTTTATGAAGCATAGCAGCATTGTGCAGTAGCCTAATACAGACGTCCAAAGAGGAACTCAATTGAAAACAATAACAGCAGCAGCAACGCGAGCGCCCACAGTGAATTCAGACTGGCGTTCAGTCACTTGCAACACAGCGTTCATACCACGCACTTCATGCGAGCTATGTTCAAACCAGGTCACAAACTCAGTCACAACTAAACCCAACAATGTTAGCAGCCAGAGCCGCATATAGCCTACAATGGCAAAACCATCCAACAGCGCACAACAAGCATGGATATGCAAAGGCTCAACTTGGTCATACCATCACTAAAGAGTAAGACCCATAGAGCATAGAGAAATATCAAATAAACAGCACACGGCGGTGCTACACATGGGATTAGCAGGATGACAGTGACTTACCATTTTGTAGTGGGCTAAACTTTCCAACTGCTATCCTTTGTATGTAAGAAGTCCTAGCTTGTAGTGAAAAGTAGGCTTAGATCCTTCGATAACTTCCATAACTTGTGAAATAATGAGCAACATAATTATACAGCTTCACGCGTAGTCTGACTCTGTGATAGAACTACTTCAACTTCGGAACCGTCTGCATAGACACTGCACTGTTCTGAAAACTCCAACCGGGCATTTTTAGTCAAGACTCCAACAGATATTTAGAGTAACAATGAAGCCTTCAACGGAATTTTAGTTATCTATGAGGGTTTTTTTTTTTACCCTAACAGACAACAAGCTTTATCAATATCTGCTATCTCGAAGAGGTCTGCTTTAGCAGCACGAGGCAGCACGACTCATCAACAGTCCATTGGGCAAAAGCCCTGTATGCCATAAGGTCAATCCAAACATGTTTCTATGGTTACTGATTGTGTACAAGAGCAACCGCAGAGGACAAAAAACGATCGGCGTGAAATAGCTTACATTAGGCATACAAGATGACATGTTTATCCCCTGACTGTTAACATTTTTATATCGACAAACAATTAAAAGCAACAGAAAATAAAGCAATATGTTTAATCTGCCAGAATGGATGGATCATTGTTCTGGAACCAACCCAGGCAGCCGGAAGAGGTCTCGAATTCTCTCGACCCGTCTACCCATCATGCTTTAAACAGTTTAGCATCTTCACAAATCAATCTATTTGAAACATTCTCTGACAGACATTAACTAAATATGCCTAAAATGAACGTCAGGATTTCACTTAAAACACAATACTATAATTATAATGTTTGCTTGTAGAGATTCTGCTGCCCCTGTATTATGGAAAGGATTAGACTTCACTGCCCACCGTGATGTATTTCAAACAGGATGGGTATATAAGTCTGACGATCTTCCAAATTCATTTGAGTCACGCTCAATAGCTACAGTAAGCGTGTAAGATCTAGAACTTCTCTCGTAGATCGTATTACTGTAGCGCACGAAGTTGGCCATGGGTGCGCATGGGGTGCCCATATTTTCCGTGGGTGCCCACAGATTCTCGTGGGTGCCCGGGCCCTGGAGCACCCCCGAAGTCGGCGCCTATGGTTTGGAATAGGAAGGCTGATATTCATCACATTTCCTGTAATAATAAAGCTTCATTACTGATAACCATCTGATAACCACCATTCAGTCAGGTTCAGCTTCAGATCGTGATGAATTCACATGAGCTCAAGGACTTCTAGCAACAGACTGTGGTTTCCTAAACATACTTAGGCCTACAGCCAAAAGTTCACAATCAGAATCTCAGTACGTTTTATTGGACAAACTTGCATACACAAGAGTAAACATGTTTGCTCATAAGATTACAAGATCCTAGAGCTAGAGGGACCGGTGAAATCCCAAATCAAATGCTGGCAGGATTA
>NC_085866.1:39167296-39169796 GCF_034702125.1 Engraulis encrasicolus | reverse complement strand
CATCATGTGCATCTAGTGTTGACCAGTTTGGCAGGAGTGCATTCCATTATCCAAACTATTAGTCCTCTACTTGTGCTTGTGGCCTCACACTTGGCTGAGGCCTCACCTCTGTGTTTACCCACTGTCAGCCTAGACACAGCAACTTTTGGGGGACAATCCCCCATTCAAAATCCTGATTGCAAACGAGAACATGACCTTAGAGTTGTGCCTTTGTGAGATGTCGCATTAAGCTTCTATCGTCATCACAAGGCCACAAGCACAGGGGAGGAGGGGAGTTTGGATAACGGGATGGAGCCCATCTCTCTGATTGCTCTTGTTATGAATCTTCCTTTCTCTTAAATAAATCACTGAGCCTCATCTGGCAATACGTTTAAATTTAGGATAACACTTTACTTGACGCCGGCGTCATAGGTATGACATAACGGTGTCATAGCATTGTCATAATGCAGTCATGCATGTGTCATAAACATTATGTCAATGTCATAAACGTTGTATGACTTTGTCTTTAAGGGAAATCCGGTTATGACAAAGACAGGCCTAACAATGTCAACTTTTAATGGTCATAAAATGTTTCTGACATTGGCATCATGTTTATGACTCGTTCATGACACTGTTATGACTAGAGATGATATAAAACCCAGAGGATCCGGTTGGAGAGCCGGGTAAAGACCTCATCCGAACAGACCGGATGGCTGTCGTGCATTGATCCGCCAAAGGCGGGTCAGACGGCATTTCATTAATATGTCAACAAAATGGCAGTTACAGCGCGATAAATTGTGAAACCGGAATATATCCTCTTTAGTTGACTACAACAGCCATTCTCTAATCTCCCTAGTATACTGTTCAGTCACGAAAACTCACCGAGTAAAACTGAACCAACTCCTGCCTCGTCATTCATCGAGCCTGTTTGATCCGTCCAGCCTGTTGTGGCCAATTGAGTCGCGGATCCCCGCTCCCTATGTGTGTGCTTCTGACTCTGTTGAGCTCTAGCCTACATTTCTAAATGTTAACAGTGCTTTGCCAACGCTTTAACATCTCACTCTGTAGGCTACTCTTAGGGAAATTATAGTCTACAGACGTGACTCTATCACTCACTGCGTTACAGCGTAGGCTACAGTCTTTAAAGCCACTGCTGTCACTCCCCTCATCCGAGTCACTCAGCAGCGGCGCCCTCGGCGACTCGGTGAGACGAATCCTGACTGAGTTGTTGGTAGCAGCGAATCCCCTACGGATCGGATCAACGCTTAAGTTTCGTTTTTGCCACGAGTGTGCGAGTCGCAAGGTAACTCGGCAGCGGAAGCGAGTGGTCATCTGCTGCTCGCCTCCTGACTATCCCTGCTCAACTAGACTTCTGCTCCCAAATATTTGACTTTTAGTCTTCTTAAATACAAACACACACATTATTTATTGCAAAATCAGGAACATGCCATTTCACTGCTGCCAAAGGCTGTTCGAGTTGTGGTCGCATGTTTAGTGAGGAGAGGTGGGTCGGATCGCAGCATGAGTTTAGGAACTGTGACATTCATAAAGTGAGTTTTGTTGATCAAACTGTCTTGCTCTTTGATTTATCAACATGAATTGATAAATGGAACAACAAAGGCATAGCTATTTAACGGCAGAAACGTTTTAAAAAATACATTATTATTATTTATTTTTATTTAGGCCTATTTTAAATAAGTGATCCGTGTGATCCGAGTGATCCGTCTAATCCGGATACTCTCCTTGGAATGATCCAATCAATCCGGACGCCTCAAAGATTCGAGTTAAGCACCTCTAGATATGACACCGTTATGTCATATGTATGACGCCGGCGTCAAGTTAAGTGGAACCATAGTTTGCTTGTTTGTTTTAATTCCTCCCAGTCTTGGTGTTACTCTGTATTCTCTGCCAGTTTTTTTTTCCTTTATTGTCTGCAGTGTAGCCTATCAATTTTGTCTTACCATCTGTCTGCCTTCCGTCTGCATGAAATCATTCTACCATCTTGATGTCTGTCATTGCCTGGCACTCTTGTTTCCTCTGTTCAGATCTATGGAGATCTAATCGCGTATTGCTCAGGTTGAACAGGCAAGTCTAATTAATGTTTCATCATGCCTTTTATTAACCTCGTTATTCAAATTTGAAGGATGGTAATATTAACCTAAAGTCACTCGTGACCCAGAAGATTAATTTGCCGGCGCGCTGCTTTTTCACGGGAGCCGTTTCATTTCAATACTAATAAATTCATTCAATCGTTTTCCCGATGCCATTTTCTGCGTGGCGCTTTGAGAGAGGGCACACAACTAATCCCCAACACCTGACGAAATGGGGCCTTTAAAGATGAAGAGCTGAAATTAGTGACAGAGATGTCGCCCAGGTTTGCGGGCGTAAGCCTGCAGAGGACCAAGGGGAAGTGATGAGTTCAATTACTGGGTAAGTGTGTGGTGTGCCCCCACCCCAATACATACAGTTGCCGTCATTATTTGCTCGGTAGCCACTGGCATGCCATTATGGAACATTATGC